>NC_136061.1:165364251-165540612 GCF_964261635.1 Lissotriton helveticus | reverse complement strand
CAGATTTGAGGGACTTCATAATAGAGAGGGATGTTTCCAAAGGAATAAGAGGGATCTGCGACCAAGATGGTTCAGTACAACGCCTAGCAACAGGCCCCAGAGCAACGGGCTGCTTGTAGACTTAGGAGCTGCAACATTTTTCACGATGTTAAAAACTTCTCTGTTTTTATTACTAGCCTCATTGAGTTTAGTAGAAAAGAAGAGTTTCTTTCCCTCGCGAACATTTCTGTAATGCTCTCTCAAGGCCTGCTTTTTAAATGGCTTTTTAAATGGCTTTGTCTATGGAATTATAATTAGCCCGCCATTTCCTTTCAAGGCGTTTGCACTCACTTTTACTTGCCTTCTGGGCCATCGAGAACCAGGCGGAAGTGACTTGGTTAGTTTTAGTTGACCGCATAGTAGGGGGCACCATTTCAAGGCGCGTAGTTGGAACCAACGCTCTTAGGCGAGCACATAGTCCTCTAGGTTACCACTCAGGGGGATAGGGTATTAACTAAGTGCTTTGTGCATAGCTTCTGGGGAAATCAAGTGAAAACGTCTGTAATTGTTAGCACGGGCCTGGCCTAAAGAGAGATGCTTGTCGAGCTCTCTAGAGACTCTAAAGCCAAACAGGCAATGGTCCGACCAGACTAAGGGAAGGGGAGCATCAGTTTCAATTTCTTTAGATGAAAAAATATGATCTAATGTATGCCCCTTCTCATGGGTAGGGAGATAGACATACAGGGTCATAGTCAGTATCTCCATACATTCATACAACCTTACTGACTCTGGATCAGAAATTATTGTCCATGTGTATGTTGAAGTACCCCAGAACTAGACAATGGCTATATTTAGCTGCTATGGGGGAGATAACATGGCTAAGGGACTCTAAAACATTTCTGTCTGGCCCCGGAGGACGATAGATAACTAGGCCATCAATGGACTGTTGTGCCAAGATAGTTAGAAGAAAGCACACACTCTTCAGCTCCTACTTACTCCAGAGTGGGTAATACATACAGTTAAAGGAACTCCGGTAAATCAAGGCTACCCCCCTCCTCTGCCTTCGACTCGGTCTTTTCTCAGAATAAGGTAACCAGGGGGGAGTGCAATGGCAATAGTAGGATTGGATGCTTCAGCCAGCCATGTCTTCATTAGGATCAGCAAATCAGGGGTAGAATCTACTAAGAGGTCATGGATTTGAAGTTCGTGTTGTTTAACTGAGCGAGTACTTAATAGAAATGCCTTCACATAACCACCAACACCATCCCGCATAGTGTTGTAAGTGCACATGTTAAGGTTAGTACTGTGTTTCCTAAAATAAGGCAAGGTCTCCACTCACAGTGATCGCAAGACAAGTGGTTATGTTTCCCCAGCACAAGAAAGTGGGGCCTGCAACTCAAACTCTTACCATTGTTGTAGAGACTATCTCTACTGAAGGAGACAAATTTGTCCTGACCTGATGGTATGTAAACAGCATTCCGGGCGCCGGGCGCCTCCGGGACGCTGATGGGCGCAGACGGGCTTGCAGCATCCCGTTTAAATGAGGCCAGGGTGAAAAGTACTAGACCGCACCGTCAAAGAAAAATGGCGGTGGTCTGAAGTAGCAGCCTCCCAGGTCATGGTTCGATTCTCCCACCCTCGTCACACAATTCCCCAACATAAAACAAAATTCCCCAGTTACCACAAATCAGGAGAGAAAGTATTTAAAATAGCGGAAACAGTTTTCAGGCAGCTGAGAAAACAGACATTTTGTTTAAAGGCAGATGAGTCACAATACAGTTGAAGTCACAATATTCAGTTTAAAGGTTTCTAAAAACGTGCAAAATGCGCAAAAGATTAGCAGGAAATTCGGCAGAGAGAGTGAAGCGTTCTGGGCAATTACGGGGTCTGGAGCGCTTGCGCAGCGTCCCGTTTAAATGAGACCAGGGTGAAAAGAACTAGACCGCACCGTCGAAGAAAAATGGCGGTGGCCGGTACTAGCAGCCTCCCAGGTCAGGGATCGATTCCCCCACCCTCGCCACAAAATTCCCCAACATAAAACAAAATTCCCTAGTTCCCACAAATCAGGAGATAAAGTATTTAAAATAGCAGAAACAGTTTTCAGGCAGCTGAGAAAACTGAAGTTTTGTTTAAAGGCAGATGAGTCACAATACAGATGAAGTCACAATATTCAGTTCTAAGGTTTCTAAAAACGTGCAAAATGCGCAAAAGATTAGCAGCAAATTCGGCAGGGAGAGTGAAGCGTTCTGGGCAATTATGGGGGCAATTTAATGGAGCCGTCAGTGATTTAAGGGATATTCCAATATCAGTCAGTCAAGAAACCCAAAAGGTAAAACCATGTGTCGGTCCAAGTACAAATGAATGTATATACTGAAGTGTCAAGTTGAAAAGGGATAATCCAAATCAAGGCTAGCACACTGCCCCCAAACGATCAGTACCATGGAGTCCAATGCAAACATTGCAACTGCTCAGGATTAGCCCAAGCACAACCATACACGTTCTCTCTGGCTTTTCAAAAACAAAACACTACTTTCTGGGGCATGCACCAAAATATACAAGGTGGTTAAACAATAACATATGTAGTACAAAAGCAATTATTCTATCCAATTGGAAGGCTTCTTTTGACTCTGTTAAATACTTTAACAGAACTTGCATGGTTTGCGTACGAGTGAAATCTAACCAGAAAGTGTAACTTTCATTTCCTCTCATACAAGTCACTGCTTATTTAAACTGATGGATTTTTTAAAACTTCCTTGCCCTTTCAATATAGCCACATAGTCACAATCACGGTACAGATGTAATAATCCTTAATGATAATTTTGTTTTTAGGTGGCATTGACCCTCTCCTCCGTGGCCTCATGTCAAATCGTGCAAAACTGAACAGGCAGAATCAGATGGTGGTGGATGAACTGCGAGACCGTCTCTTCAAACTATTCAAGAGGATTGGACTTGATCTAGCGGCTATCAACATGCAACGAGGCCGAGATCACGCCATCCCAGGTATTGACCCTTTTAGGTTGGGATCAAGGAGCATAGTGAGTAAACACTGGTATCCCAGGTAAGGAACCAGATGGAAGAGAATAAAGCTTCACAGACAATTGACTAGGAGAAAGAGAGAACATGAATTCTAGGTAAAAAAGACAAAGGAGAGAGAGGACAAGACTTCACAGGTAAGAAACCAGGGAGGGAAGGAAAGAGAGATGTCTTAACTCGAGCCATCAGCTATTAAACCATGACAAAGAGAGCTGAGCCTTTCAGGTAAGTAGCTTAGGGGGCAACAACATAGTTTTCAGATAAGAAACTCTGGTACAGCTCTGTTGTCCAGAGTAAGAAAACATAATTGAACTGAACAAGTCTATTTAATCTGATACATGGGCAAGAAGAATCAACAATTGAAGTGAAATAATTAGGAAAATGTACCCGGATGGGTATTTGGTCAGTAAGCCATTTTGTACTATGGGCTTCAAAATGGGCACATTACAACACAGGAGATCTTAGTTTCTACATCTGCGCTCCTTTATTATGGAATCCTGTCCCATAAGCCAGGTTAGACTTTTAACCATATGCACCTTTCAGCCTGGGATGTGTGGTTTTGCTTTAAAAACTGTAAAGTATGAAATTAAAAACAACAGAATTCAAATTTGTGTTTGCTAAGAAGCCAAATCAGACTAAAGGTGTCATGCATGACATGAGTACAATTCACAGCTGTGACCCTAGATATTTTTAAGTGACGCCAGTGCCATGGTAAATTGACCCTCACTTATGATTTTGGAAGTTGCTTTCAACCTTCCACCTTATCACCACCCAATGCAAATTTAACTGATTGCTGGTTCTGGGTATACATTTGAAAATGACTTTAATCTCACCACTGTACTGTCTAACTCTCTCAATAGATTATGGTGCGTGGCGGCGTTTTTGTGGACTCTCTGAGCCACAAAATCTGGCAGAACTCAGAAGAGTCCTGAATAATGGTGACCTGGCCAGAAAGTTGATGGATCTCTATGGAACTCCCAAAAATATTGATATCTGGCTTGGAGGAGTGGCAGAACCATTTGTTCCTGGTGGAAAAATTGGACCTCTTCTAGCCTGCATTATTGGAAACCAGTTCCGAGTGGCACGGGATGGGGATAGGTAAGTGCATCACTTTTTAGAATATTTTTTATGTTTGTGTAAGGAGATATGATATTGAACTGTAAACAAACAACCCCTATGTCTTTCTCAGAAAGTAGTAGCTCTTGATTTGTGGTGAGAGACCCCTGGGGACAGTTCGGAGATGGCTAGGTGTCTTTATGAAGAGATTGTGTACTATGGGGCCTATTACGATTGCGGATTTCCCGCATCCACCGGGCCGGCGGAAGCCACCGCCGGCCGGAGGATGCGGGAAATCCGCCGGGGAGCCTTGAAAGACCCACCGCCATATTAGGATGGCTGGTGGGTCTTACTATCTGTCCGCTGCTTTTCCGCCGCGGGCGGATTCCGCCCGCGGCGGAAAAGCATTAACATGGCTGGCGGTGTCTATCAGACACCGCCAGCCATATTAGGATGTCTGCGGAAAGATGCCTTTACACTGCGGCATTTCCGCCGTGTAAAGGCATACGGATTTGTGTCTGGGACCCCGTTGCGGGCCCCCAGGGGTGAAGAGGGGGGTGGGGGTGCACATGGGGGGTACCTATGGTACCCCCCTGCATTTGCCTGCACAAAGCGGCAGGCACCGCGAGGTGCCTGCCGCTTTGTGCATGCAAATGCACAACTTACTTTTTTATCATTGCGGCGGGTGCTGCTTCAAGCAGCACCCGCCACAATGATAAAAATACAGGATGTGACCGCCAGGGTGCCGGTCACATCCTAATTTGCACGGAGGGACCGCCGCTGCCCCTGCGGACGGTCCCTCCTTCTCTATGGTGGCGGACGGACTCAGGTCCGTCCGCCATCATAATCGGCCCCTATATATGAAGAAGACACTAAGGGGCCGATTAGGATGGCGGACGGACTTGCGTCCGTCCGCCACCCCTGAGTTGGAGGGACCGTCCGCATGGGCAGCGGCGGTCCCTCCATAGCAATTAGGATGTGACCGCCACCCTGGCGGTCACATCCTGTATGTTTTACATTGCGGCGGATGCTGCTTGAAGCAGCATCCGCCGCAATGCAAAAAACGAAAGGTGTGCATTTGCATGCACAAAGCGGCAGGCACCATGCGGTGCCTGCCGCTTCGTGCACGCAAGGGCAGGGGGGTACCATAGGTACCCCCCATGTGCACCCCCCACGCAACCTTCACCCAGGGGGCCCGCAACGGGCCCCCAAAGTGACTGTCCGTATGCTTTTCCACGGCGGTAAAGCCGCCGCGGAAAAGCATGACTCATCCTGCATCCTAATATGGCTGGCGGTGTCTGATAGACACCGCCAGCCATGTTATTGCTTTTCCGCCGTGGTCGCCTTCCGACCGCGGCGGAAAAGCGGCGGACGGATTGGGAGACCCACCAGCCATCCTGATTTGGCGGTGGGTCTTTCAGGCCTCCTCGGCGGATTTCCCGCATCCTCCGGGCCGGTGGTGGCTTCCGCCGGCCCAGAGGATGCGGGAAATCCGCCATCCTAATGACCCCCTATATCTGTGGGAATATAGCCTAGATCTGTGTCTGTTGGAATACACCCCTTAAGATTGTATCTGTACAGAGAATTCCCTATCAGTCGTATGTCTGTTGGGATAGACCTCTTTAGATATATATACCTCTAGGGAAAATCCCCTTCCGATCTTTGCTGTTGGGATAGACCTCTTTAGGTTTATATGTGTAAGGAGAGTCCCCTTCAGGCTTGTGTCTGTTGGAGTAAAACTCTTTAGGTTTATATGTCTAGAAAGAGTTGAAGTAAAGGTGTAAGCATGTGTTCCTCTTTCCAAGGGGGTCTTTCTTTGAACAGAAGGATAATTCCTTTTCTTATCTAAAAAAGACAGGGGTGTCCCCACTAGAAAGGACAATGTAGGACTGTGTCTCACTTCTATTGGGTGTACTCTAAAGTGAGTGTTGCATTCCAAAAGGCAGCATGCCGACAATCCGGCGGGAAAGGTAAAGTTACAAGAAATTATGAATCTCAATTTCTACAAGCTTATGTTGACTATAGGGGAGAGTTCTGTGTATTATTATTTTTATTATATCTCTACAAATGCCAAAACTTAAGAGAAAAGCCTATTTCTTAACTATATAGTCAGCTCAAAATATTAACATTAACAATCTACGATATTTCATAAGTAACACAGTAGATAAGTAATGAAAAAGGATTTTAAAAAGATGTTTTCCACACCATGAGTTTCGTAAGTCTCTGTTGTACATTTATTACACTTCAAATATAAAAATTCATCATTACACAAAATACAATTTTTTAAGAAAACATGTTATACATTTGTATAAAAAACATTTAAAAAACACAAAGAATCACAAGTCGACGCGGCGTTTCGGTATTCTGTTTGTCTACCTTCTTCAGGACTGATTCTAGATGGATTTAAAAAAGTTTAAAAAACACAGAGTTATTCTTCTTACATTGGTGCAGATAGCTCTTAGTTCACAACTATAGATAGTCACGACTGTAGTAGCTATAACATCGTTTTTAGGCATCTCTTATAAAAAGGGCATCATTCTTTAGCACAAAATCTTGGTTTACACACCATAATATTTCTTCACACTCATATGAATTTTTAATGCTCCTCCCTATTTGGTAACATATTGACCAATTTCTCTATGTATCCCTACGCTTGAACAAAACTGATAGTGTTTACCTTTCCCTTGGACTGTATAGTCCAATGCTCATGAGACTCAATGTGAGACCTCTATTTATGGATATAGTGAAAGAATTGTCAGTCTAACGCATACCTTAAATCAGGCGGAGTGAATCTCCCCACCGGACATTTTTTGCTTCGGTTCAGAACCCTGTTGCCATCAAGTTCGTGGGCCTATTTTCGGATTCTGTTTGTGCGATGTGATAACACTGAATAGGATAAGTATAAGGATAATACGTTTTCAGTCTGTCTCACCATTATATATATGTATCGACAAACATTCTTACAAACTAAGATAGAGAAAGAGAATAAGAATATTGTTTCTCTATACCTGATTTTCAAAATAAATATGCTTGGTCTTGGACTACCAGGAGGAGCCACCGTATTTTCTGTTGTGGGTATCTTTAATGACCCTAGGAAATTATATTTATTTCATATTACCACATGTGGATCTTGTTGATTTTAAAATCTACTCAATAGCAGTGCATATTGGCCTTAGGGTATCACTCACCATTAAAATTTAGTTGCCTCGTGCAATTTCAAGGATATATTGCCTCCAAGGAACTCCGTTGTGGATAGAGAGTCCGTGCTGCATTGAACGATAAAAAAATATAATATATATATATATATATCAGGCGCAATGTGAGGTAGATTTATATCCTATTCCTAATTACTGTGTTCTTTTACTTTTAAATTATCTCATGGTCCCTGAAATAGGGGAAATGGGTCACAATAGTCAGGTAACTTATATTAGGTTTAAGAGGCATTTTTTGGTTATTAGCGCTCAAGTTATAGAAAGCACTAGTCAAGGCTCAGTGCTCTTGGCGGCTCGTACAAGACCGGCTGGGTGACGCTTTGGAAGACTGCCAGCATTCAGGAGCAGGGAGGCCGATTACACATTTTAAGGTAAAGACAACATAAAATTAGGGCCCCTCGAAGCCCTGACTAGTGCTTTTTAGAACTTGAGCGCTAATATCCAAATAATCCGAAGCCTTGACTAGTGCCTTGACTAGTGCTTTCTATAACTTGAGCGCTTATTATATTTTTTTATCGTTCAATGCAGCACGGACTCTCTATCCACAACGGAGTTCCTTGGAGGCAATATATCCTTGAAATTGCACCAGGCAACTAAATTTTAATGGTGAGTGATACCCTAAGGCCAATATGCACTGCTATTGAGTAGATTTTAAAATCAACAAGATCCACATGTGGTAATATGAAATAAATATAATTTCCTAGGGTCATTAAAGATACCCACAACAGAAAATACGGTGGCTCCTCCTGGTAGTCCAAGACCAAGCGTATTTATTTTGAAAATCAGGTATAGAGAAACAATATTCTTATTCTCTTTCTCTATCTTAGTTTGTAAGAATGTTTGTCGATACATATATATAATGGTGAGACAGACTGAAAACGTATTATCCTTATACTTATCCTATTCAGTGTTATCACATCGCACAAACAGAATCCGAAAATAGGCCCACGAACTTGATGGCAACAGGGTTCTGAACCGAAGCAAAAAATGTCCGGTGGGGAGATTCACTCCGCCTGATTTAAGGTATGCGTTAGACTGACAATTCTTTCACTATATCCATAAATAGAGGTCTCACATTGAGTCTCATGAGCATTGGACTATACAGTCCAAGGTAAAGGTAAACACTATCAGTTTTGTTCAAGCGTAGGGATACATAGAGAAATTGGTCAATATGTTACCAAATAGGGAGGAGCATTAGAAATTCATATGAGTGTGAAGAAATATTATGGTGTGTAAACCAAGATTTTGTGCTAAAGAATGATGCCCTTTTTATAAGAGATGCCTAAAAACGATGTTATAGCTACTACAGTCGTGACTATCTATAGTTGTGAACTAAGAGCTATCTGCACCAATGTAAGAAGAATAACTCTGTGTTTTTTAAACTTTTTTAAATCCATCTAGAATCAGTCCTGAAGAAGGTAGACAAACAGAATACCGAAACGCCGCGTCGACTTGTGATTCTTTGTGTTTTTTAAATGTTTTTTATACAAATGTATAACATGTTTTCTTAAAATTTTTTATTTTGTGTAATGATGAATTTTTATATTTGAAGTGTAATAAATGTACAACAGAGACTTACGAAACTCATGGTGTGGAAAACATCTTTTTAAAATCCTTTTTCATTACTTATCTACTGTGTTACTTATGAAATATCGTAGATTGTTAATGTTAATATTTTGAGCTGACTATATAGTTAAGAAATAGGCTTTTCTCTTAAGTTTTGGCATTTGTAGAGATATAATAAAAATAATAATACACAGAACTCTCCCCTATAGTCAACATAAGCTTGTAGAAATTGAGATTCATAATTTCTTGTAACTTTACCTTTCCCGCCGGATTGTCGGCATGCTGCCTTTTGGAATGCAACACTCACTTTAGAGTACACCCAATAGAAGTGAGACACAGTCCTACATTGTCCTTTCTAGTGGGGACACCCCTGTCTTTTTTAGATCTGTTATCCCCCCAGTCCCCTATTAGTCTGTGCGGGGTCCTCCTTTGTTTTCGTAATTCCTTTTCTTAGACACCACACAATTTTCCAAGTTGGTTTGAGTGAAAGTAGTTCTTTTATTTTCAATTATTGCTTTATACATCCGTTTCACTCTTTTGACTTTTTATAGACAGTTTTTATAGAAGAAAACAGCCGACACGTGTTCCGCCCTATGTGGCTAGTTAAGCCAGGGCTTTCTCAAGGCTGCGAGAGAAGAAAGATGCAACTCATAAGTAACACTAGGCAAAGAACCCTCAGGGAGAAAGACGTGATTGGGAATAAAAAAATTCCTATTTATTTAATTCTTACATAAAAGGATGATTTTAAAAATACATGTGAAAGGTGTGTGAAGAGAAACAGACCCAGGCCATTTTTGCATCCATAGACTGTGAGAAAAGAAGAACAAGAAGAAGAAAAAAGTGAGACCAAATTATGGTGTTAGCAAAAGCGTATCTCCAAACATATTTATTCTGAATACCGGTGAAGCAAAAAAACGAAGATTTAGGTGGAAAGATAGGCGTCTTATTTTGTTAATTTGAAAGGTGATGTTATAGAGACTTCACTTGCAGTTTTAAGTGAGATCATGCAAAGTCAAGACATGTCATTAAGAAGAATTGCATGTAAAAATATGCTCTCATACCTATTCAATATGTACAAAAAATCATATAATCTGAGAAGAGTTGAATATATTCCAAATTGCTTCAAGGTAACAGATACCTTTTAAAATCCTCCTTTTATGTAAGAATTGAATAAATAGGAAATTAATTATTCCCAATCACGGCTCACTTGAACACTACATTTGGTGCTTTCTCGCTGGGGCTCTTTGCCTGGTGTCACTTATTTATTGCATTTTTCTTCTCTCTCAGCCTTGAGAAAGCCATGTCTCAACTAGCCACATAGGGCGAAACATGTGTTGACTGTTCTCTTCTATAAAAACTGTCTAAAAAAAGTGAAATGGACTTATAAAGCAATAAATGAAAATAAAAGAACTACTTTCACTCAAACCAACTTGGATTATTGTGTTGTGTCTTAAAAGGAAATTATTCTTCTGTTCAAAAAAAGACCGCCTTGGAAGAGAGGAACACATGCTTACACCTTCCCTTCCACTTGTTCAATACATGGTTGGAAAGGTTCAGAGCATCAAGCAAAAGTTCCTCTAGCATTTTAGGAATCAATATCCAGTACCAGGATCTCTGGACCATTTGTTTCCCTTAGAAATTCAATGTGTACAAAGAGTCCCCTTCTGGCTTATGTCTGTTGGGTTAGATCTCTTTAGGTAAATATGTGTAAAGAGAATTCCCTTCAAGTTTATATCTGTTAGTACAGACCTCCTTAAATTTGTCTGTGTACCTTACAGACCTGTGGGTGACCAGTGATTGGTAATGACAAAGGAGAAGAAACAATGTTTACAAAATTACATAGCAGTTAAACATTGTTCATATCAGATTCTGAATGACAATTATTGTATTCCTAATCTCTGTTTGCGTGTCAGTTCAAATGAAACTTCCAGCTGCAGCCAACATGTGTTTCATCACTCAGACTTTTCACAATTCAACGAGCTGTTTGAAAATTCATGCAGACTGTTAATATTTCTGTAAATGAACGTGAATGATGAAAGTCCTAATTTTGATTTAAGGAGATGTAATATGTAAAAGTTCGGAAGCTTAATCAGTCGGGGCATATTTTCAGTGCAGCAATCACTCTGGACAAGTATGAAAGGCATATGGTAAGGCAGCACAGGTGTGGTATCCTCTATGGCCTAATAAAAAAAGCTGTCACTTCTTGTTAAGATTACCAGATGCCTCCATCAGAGAGACAATTTTTCAACCCTAGACTTTCCTTTATCAATCTATTGCATTCTAAGAGGGGCACTAACCCGATTGGACTATATATCTAAAAATAGTGATTTGGAAAAGGAAAACCCACATCTCAAACATGGGCTCCATGATGCAGGGGACTCATCTTTTACGTTTCTCTCCAGTCCACGATTGGAATGGGTTCATGAAGCAAGACTCTGCTGAGAACTTTACCATTTAATCTGACATTTCCCAGCTGTACAATAATGCTAGGTGGTGATAGAAGGCGCAGACCACTCACACTGTGAAAGGGATTTACTCAAGTGCAATATTACACACTTATGGGCAGGGCACAAGTCCTAAAAAAAGAAGTGGGGGGACGCTGTAACCGGAAGGGATGTCACGACAGGAAGTGACGTCACGACAGGTGTTTTGCAAAATTGAGCTAATTGCTTCCCCGTGTGTTTCCAAGCCCGATAGAACCACCCCCTCCCCACACCGCCCCACCTCACGCCAATGAACGCAGCCATGCTGTGCCAGTGTTCGCATGAACATAGGGAGGCGAGATGTCACATCCCTAACTTAAATGCCCTCCGCCCCTTCCCCAGAACACCTTCGCAGCTTCCTCGCACTGAATAGAACGGGACTCTGCCATTCCCTAGTCTTCTGTTTCTGTCTCCCCTAACCCCGGTTTCCCCCCGTATTTCTCCACCCCCACCCCCCCCCCCTCCGCTTCTCTCTATTCTTCTAACTTCTCCGGTCCTGTATCTGTTGCTCAGCCGGCGGCTTCTTGTGTCCAACGTCCGCACATCTCACCCCCCCCTCGATTGTCCACAATGTGTAGTTCTTACACACGTCCCCACCTCCTTCAAATGCCCATCTGCTCGTGGAATGTGCCCACCTTACCGCTGCGTCCTCTCTGGGACGAGATCGGAGCTCACGGTGAGCTCCGATCTCGTCCCAGAGAGAGACCAAACAGTGAAGTCCAGCTGTTTAGCAGGGGGGACGACGTCCACCCGGTAAGACCCCTTAAAATAAGTGGGGGGACGCCGTCCACCCGCTTGGTACCCCGACTCAAGCCCTGCTTATGGGTAATACTGTGCATGAGTTAGGGCGTTAATGTTGCAAGGTCATCTTTTGTGAATTGCTTGCAGCAATAAATCCGGCTATGTGCATGTGCAAGTCACACTTACATGTGCAAGTAGTTTTTTGGATCGGGCGTAGTCTATCTGGATGTGCATTTCATCATGCAGTGCAAATTCTAGGTTTGGGGTTTAATTCGTGTATGCCTCATGGACTAGAAAGAATGTGATATTGGCAGTTGTAGCCAATAATACTGGTGTGAAATGTCTCTGAAATGTGCGTTGTATGGCTAGCAGACCTTCACCATGTGTGCTTCTTTCTTTCCAACACAGGTTTTATTATGAGAATCCCGGTGTTTTCAGCAGTGCCCAACGAAGCTCTCTGGAAAGGGTCACACTGGCGCGAGTCATTTGTGACAACACGGCAATCACTGAAGTGCCGAGAAATGTCTTCATGGCAAACAGTTACCCGCAAGATTTTGTGCGTTGCAACCAGATTTCTCCCTTCGATTTAAGTCCCTGGAGGAGCCGAGGCTCTGAGCCTGGTAAGTTCAGGACGATACATAATCTTTGGGTTTTCCTTCCCAGGGGTGTGCAAGAACTGTCCCTGAAATAGGGTATTCTTGCAGATTCTCTGACTGGTGCTGCTTGGTAGTGGCAACAGAATCCCAGATATTCCTATTTTCGCGGTGATGGTTTTCTAACTAAGCGAAAGATATGCCTAGTATTATTGGAGTTTCCCTGGGTGCATAGGAGATTAGGGCAACACACCCCTTCCAATGTTGTTGAGAAGGTTCACTGTAATTCCTCAGTCAGACAAATGCCTGAATACTCCATTACCCCTTTGCCTGTCCTCCTTGTCCCAGTTCAAACTACTAGTGGAGAGGCCCCATACCAGAGTTTCCACACACTCTGTAAAAACATACTATGCACAACATAGTCCTTTATCTAATTTACATTGCTATGATGTATAAATACCCTCGTCTTTCCAAGACTCCCAGTCCCAGGTTAGACGCTTTTTCTGTTATAATTTATATGCTTCCATTTCGTCTCGCTCAGCTGACAAATATTCAGTGCAGTTGTCCGAGGTACCATTCCCACTCATGTGCTGGGCTTGGGCAGGGACCTAGTTCTGGTATCAGAATATGTTGCATGGAAGCCACTGGGGTCAGCATTCCCATCGCTTAGTGGTGTCGGGAAAGGGTAGCACAAGGTTCCTTTGTTCCATTTTCAAATTTTGCCATATGAGAGTCAGTAAATAGTAACCCAAATATACAGAACCATTCTGCTAGTCCTTTTTCTTCCGTTTGCAGCTATGAAGGTCAGAAAGGTAAGTTTCTATACATTTTCTGTACCTAATTCCACATATACGTACCTTGGTGAAATATATCTTGAAAGTACGTAGATGTGGAGTTTAGATTAGTAAATACTTACATCTCTTTATGAACTTACCTTTTACTTTTTTGTCCCTGGATATTGTTTAAAAAATATTCTGTCCCATCCATTTCGGCATTCAATATTCACATCCCGAGTCGTATTTTCCAGTACCAATAAGTAATCTAGACATTATTGTTTTCTACCACTCCACATCCAATCCCTGCCCCTCATCTGGATTCAGTTTCACACACGCTATCTTGCTCGTACATACCCATTTTTTTAAATTCATGAATATAGTGTGTTTGTGCTTGCCTTCCTTCACACACCAGACTTCTATCCTACTCATATATAGAGTATGCAAATCATGCTTACCGTACACTCACACACACCCACCTCATTTCTTAACCCTACCCACCTCCCTCTATTCATTTAGCACTGGTTGAATTTTCCCTCATTTTGTTTTGCTCCAGTAACACATGTTTTTCTTCCACAGAGGATGAAGATCCCACTCTGTAGGAGACAGCGATATCCAGACCGAAGCTCACAAGACATTGAGCTTTCACTCCGAGCAAGGCAATCTTACCTTTGATCCTACATGGTCCTTAAATTGGTGCTGTTCTATATTGACAGTTTTTTAATTACTTCTGGGGAAACTTCAATCTTGCAATCTTCCTACCAGTGATCCTCCACTTAACGCCAGTGTCTGGGAAGATATTTTTCTAGAGAGCCACAGTCACTCTAATGTATGGTGAGGCCTTCGACAAGATCCCACAAATGTATGGAAAGATTTTTAATACTGCAGTTCCACCCTCAGTCCCAGCATATAGGGCGTTATCATATGATCTTGCACTCCATTGTAGTGGATGGAGAAACCTTCTGCCTGAGATGCTAAACCTAGTACATGGAGAGACCTTCTTCCCCAAACCCAACACCTAGTTCTAGTGCTTGGAGGGCCCTTCATCCTGAGATCCTACACCTAACACTAGTGTTTGTAAAGCCCTCCATTCTGAGATCCTAAACCCAATCCTGGAGGGTGGCAAGACCTTCTTTCTGAGACTGTACACTTAATGGTACTGCATGGTGAATCCTTCATCCTCAAATCCTACACCTTTTTTTTTTTTTTTTTTTTTTTTTTAATTTATATTTTATTTTGAAGGTTTTATATAGCGCTAGCTCCACCCGAGGGTATCAGAGCGCTTTACAACAACAATGGTTATCAGCAAGAGAAACAACAATAGCAATAAATGAGACAAATTACTCAGGCGGTCAGACGAAAATTTAGGGAACAAATAAGAGTACATAGAGAAAAGAGTACATACAGGATAAACAGAACCAATTGAAATAACCAGTAAGTTGTTACAAATAGTAATTTTACAGCATGGCAGGAGGACTCAGGGGAACAGAGTAAGGAGGGGTGGGTAAAGTAAAGGGTAGGGGATGTGCAGGGTGTCAGGTGGGGGGGGTGAGAGTGTAGGGGTAGGCGGAGTTGCCAAGAGGAGGAAGGAGGAGAATATTCAGAAAGGAGATCAGGGCTTTAATTTTAATTTCCCCAGAATTTTGTGAGCAAGTGAATTTTGAGGTTTCTTTTGAAGCTAGAATAGGAGGGGTTGCATCGAAGTTCTATGGGGAGGGCGTTGCAGATAGTTGGGGCCTTGCCAGAGAAGGAGCGAGATTTTGAGTTTTTGAATAAATCTTCACCTTGAGATCCTACACCAAATCCTAGACGGTGGAGAGACCTCCATCATGAAATCCTGCACTCAATCGTAGTGTATGAGTGACATTCATCTTTAAAACCTGCACCCATCAAAGTGTCTGTATGGACTTTCATCCTGTGGGCCTGAATGGAGTCATGGATACTGGAACCTGCCATTCTACACTCATCCTACTCTAGTTAAAAATGTCAAGCCTAAGATGTTATACTCAGCCCTAGTCAATGTAAAGACCTTACTAATGAGAAACACCACTAGACTGTAGTATTTTATTGAAATACCTTTGCCATGACAGCCTATGCTAAGTCCTTCTCCTTGTCAAGACTGCCATGAATCAATCCTAGACATCAATCTGTTCATGAGTGTCATAATCCATTCAGCAGCAAGATTCCTCTTCTCAGCTCCACCTGAGTACCTCTGCATCGCTTGTGTGAGTGGTGGATCACAGGGTTTGGTTAATTGTAGAATCTAAAAGGATATGAATAGTGAAGTTTTTCTGATTTGATTCCTAATTCTAGGACAAAAGGGCACCTAGAAGACCCTCAAGTATGCTATAGAAAAAGTCTCTATCAGATGGTTTTTCACATATCATGAAGTCAGAAGATCCTGCAAGCCTGTCTCTACTACTGTGTTCATGAAAGTCATATGTTTTCCTGAAGTATATATTGTTCCCCTTCCTTTCAATTGTCTATTATGAGTTATTTGCACAAGATAAAACTGGAAGCATACTTTCCTGAACTTCTAGTTTGTATGCTCGTCCAATTGTTTTGCAACGTATTCAGGGTCAACTATCGAAATGATGCCATTATTCCAAGACTCTCAACTTAACATGTTCTTTTTGTTATTAATAAATGTTTATTGAGTCCTATTCTTTTCTATGTCTGTTTTTAACACTTTCTTCTCCATGACATTAATTCTAAGGAGGAAACATTTTCTATGGGACTTGGGAACATGTAAGGACCATTGCTTGTTAGATGGCGTGCTTGTCAATAGATTGGCTCGGGAAGATCTCTTTGCTTATTGGCTGTTGGCCTTCTAAGAGTGTACTGAAGCATGGGAGTTTCAGGGGAATGCTTAATAGTTGCTCTTTAGCTGTGTTATTTTGGAAAGAGCACATTATTGCCTACCGAACGCTTGGGTTAATTTTCCAGTACAGGCACCTGTGCCTGTAGCAGCCAGAAGATAGGTGCTCTTGAGTAGGCTCTTCACTAAGGCTGAATGTTCAACTCCTTTGCCCTGCAGACACCACTTCTGTGATGCCATTCACAAGAGAGCAACACAGCATGCACCCATGTAACACGTATATTACCTTCTGACGCCCTCTCCTTTCCGTGCTACATTGCTCTACCCTCTAAGCTCCAGTGCAACAAGTGTACTCAGGTCTCACGCCAGCAGTTTCTTTAATAATCCTGCTGCCCACTCCAGACAGCAACAAAGTTGAAGAGTGTGAGGTGTGGGACTACTCACACTTCATGCAACACTGCCCCTCCTCCCACCTGGGTCTAATGACTTTACGGTGTTGTCTATACTGAGCCACTTGCAAGGCTGCTTCCTGTCTCTCACAGGACAGTAAGGGTGCCTCTTTTGTGCAGCGTTGTAAGCCATGTAGCTATAGTAGAGTTCACCACTCTCTTATGTCTACTCTCTGGTTTAGCATTGTGTTGGATGATGAAATGTAAGAGATGAATATGCATTTTTATGGTTTTCAGTATGCAGTTAGCTTTGAAAAGCTCTACAGGTCCCTTTATGGTATGTCTTGCGATATAGTTTGCTTAGCTCGATACTGAACTGGGCTATCAATCTGAAATTCTCTGTAAAGTTGTGGTCCTGAGCTGGTATGGTTGGAAGGAGAACAAAGTGAAGAGATCTGAAAACTAAGGCCATTTGTATCCTCCCATAATTGAGTGTCTATGTGAGATGTAAAGAAGCAGTCAGATTGTTTCGCTATTTTGACCTGCACTGAATGGACTATAATAAACTTCTCCAAAACTGTCCAGTGAAGTGTGACAGATCTCTTCATTTATTCCATGCCTGTTCATTTGGCGATGTTTTTTTGTCTGTACAGTGCTGGATGCCCTCATAGAAGGTCAGGGCAGGTATGTAATAGGCTAATTTGATAGGTGAAAGTTGCAAGTTGTTGACAACTGTGTATTATGAGTCATCAATGATTTTCCATTCCCTTCAATCCGGTTTTCGACCAAAACAATAAACTGAGACTGCGTTACTTGAGATATCAGATACCATTAAATTTATAACTGCTAATGGCAAGAAGGCAGTCCTGAACCTTTTGGACTTGTCTGTCGCTTTTGATTCCATTTCACACAACATCTTGTTAGCCAGACTGAGATCTTGTGGCATATCCGATTCCGCACTGGCATGGATTACATCTTTCCTGTCAAATAGGAAGCAGGTGATCCCGTTGGGATCTTTTCTTTCACCTGCACGGACCGTGTCCACTGGTGTGCCACAGGGGGCGTCACTCAGTCCACTTTTGTTCAATATATATATGGCCCCTCTCATCTCGTTGATTTCGTCCTATGGGATTGAAACCACGTCATACGCAGACGACACTCAGTTAATTTTGTCCCTGGATAAGAATTCCACCGATGCGAAAGAAAACTTCAAATCTTGCTTTGCAGCAGTTATAAAGTGGATGAAAGATAATCATCTTTGCTGTAACACCGATAAAACTGAGATCTTACCTATCGGTAAAAATAATTGTTTTCAACCAAAGCACTGGTGGCCTGACGACATTACAGCCCCCCATCGATGGTGGAGGTAGCAAAAAATATCTGGGTGTTTGGTTCAACTCTTTCGTTTAAGCCCCATCTCCTGAAGACAACTGGGACCTGCTTAGGGGCTTATAAAAACGTTAAGAAAGTTCTTCAACCTATTTCTGTTAGCCGCCAAGAAAACAGTGGCAGTGGCTCTCATGCTATCGCGGCTGGACTACTGTAATAGCCTCCTCGTAGGAATTAATAAAACTATCCTGATGAGACTACAGGTAGTCCAGCACGCAGCAGCCAGGTTGGTCCTAGGGCTCCCGCGCAGGGCATCGTCCTCGGCAACCCTGAAGACCCACCACTGGCTTCCAGTTCATAAAAGAATTTTGTACAAACTACTACTGACGACTTTTAGAGCACATCGTCAAGTGGGCCCAACTTATCTCTCAGCACGAGTTAAGCCTTATATTACAGCAAGAACACTAAGATCTATTGCTGCAAGCTTGCTTAAAGTGCAGAGCTTTAAATTAGTAACCAATGGTGGGAAATCAGCCACTGTACTGGGAGCAAAGGCCTGGAACTGCATGCCAAGGGAACTTAGAGTAATTAAACGGGACGGGCAGTTCAGAAAGGCATTAAAGACCCGGATCTTTGGGATATCTGATGCCTGCTGTTTAGACTCTGATCTTTGTCATTTTCAGCGCCAGGAGACTCCGTTAGGAGTGACAGTTGCGCTATATAAGCGGCACTTTTCATTTCATTTCATTATGGTTTTAGTATTATTGTGGGACATGGCAGTTATATATATGGAAGTACATAACTACAAAATGTCATGACGAGCCATAGTTCAGCCCTTTTTTGCTTACCTGAATAATGAAAGCAGTGCAGTTTGCTGGTGAGTTGTTTGGAATTTGTTGGTTTGAAGCTGAGGACTGACAGCGAAGGCGTGACTGTTTTCTGGGCTGTGCTGTCTGTCTGCAAGTGGTGCAATTATCTAGGAAATAGACACCTTTTAAACTGTCTTTGGGACGGTATATGGTTCAGGGTGCTACTAGTGTTGGCTGGTAGTAGGTTCTATACCTTGGCAGCTTGTTCTGAGAAAGCAGTGCCTCCTACGGATTTCTTATGGTAAAGTAATACGATTATAAGTGGTGGAAGCCTGGAGGGCACTGTTCTTTTTGGTTTGTATTACTTGATTATCATTTAACTTGTAGGTATAGCAGTACTTTTCCTTGGGAGGGTCTGTGGATACTGCAGAGTGCCTTGAACATTGCCTTTATAGCTATAGAAGCCTGATGCAGCAATTGCAGGACTGGGGACATGCGTTCTCTTGGGTGAAGGCAGAGAAGAACCATTAAGACTGCATTTTGGATGAGTTGTATTGTGCATATAATGAATGTGGGTGCATCAAGGTATAGGCTAATGGCAGGGGCAAAAATGGCCCTGTAACAAAAATGGCCCCCCAGGTACCCAAAACCGGCCCCCACCCTGATGGTCCACCAGGGAAATGCCCGGTGCCCACTACGGCCAGTCCGGCCCTGGCTATTGGCATAGTCAATCTTGGAGATTGAGAAGGCTCTATGCTACCGGCTTCCAGAAAGAGTCATTCAAACTTGGACCCAAAGAAACTCTCTCTCCCCCCCCAACCCCTCTATCAGTAATTATAGCCCAGCTGGCACTGCTTTCTGGCAAAAGTCACATCATTGCCCAAGCATGCTATTAAAATCTGGGATTTGCTTTCTTCAGGACACACCGATATTGGTTTCCTAATGGAAACCTGGCTCCAACCGAGTTCCATCCCTGCTATTACGATGGCTATCCCTGATAGCTACCGTATTCAAAGACCTGATAGGCAGTCCAAGTTTGGCAGAGGTATAGCCATTGTTCATAAAGACTCTATTAATATATCCTACTCGAACAATGTAGTGCCAATAAAATAGAAATCCTTATTTTCAGAATGGATTTTCAATCCCACTATTGTTGGAAAGGTGCACTTACATATCCGCCCCCAGGCCCATCCAGGATTTCTCGCCACAACTTATGGAACTAATTGCCCCACATAATATCTCCACTAAACACTTATTACTTTTAGGAGACTTCAATGTCCGGTCCGGAAGAAAAGCTCGCTATCAAGTAAAGACTTGACTACACTACTCCGTTTCTATGAACCACTGGTTTCCCACCTTAATACTGCACACTCTGATAACTTGCATAAACCTTCCGTAATCTCGTCCTTTCCCCCCATAAATACACATAGAGTCACAAGACACATCTCTAGAGGTATAATGGAAAACAACCTCACGCGAGTCCTCATCATACACAAGCAGCTAAAATGTATTCTTCTTAAATGTAGGTCGGCATGGAGACCTGCAGCCGACATAGCGGACCTCATTCTCACTTATAAACCCGACCTACTAATTTTGACCAAAAGTTCGTGGCTAAACGAAACTTCCACGCCCATCCTAGACATACATCACAAGACTTGAAAGATCCGCTAGACCAGTTGGAGGTATTGCCTGCGTACATCGTAACATTATCTCAGTGAACCGCTCCCAATCACCAGTACTATCCTTCGGTGAATACTTCTGTTTAGACATCACTAGCAGTAATAAACCAATATGTTCACTACAGGCCTTCTAGCACCAGGGGATAACCTCACCTTCATTGAACCTCTCATGGATATAATAGTTACAAATGATGGTCAACCTAATACGCAAATATTCCTTGGTAACCTCAATCTCCACTGGGATGACCTAGATGATCCAGGAGTCAACAGCCTAAAAGCTTTCCTTGCTGACCTTAAACTTACCCGAATCTGTGACAGCCCCACACATGATGAAGGCTCAACCCTCGATCTAATAATTTCCAAAGTGGATTCCACTCAGCTTGAATCGATTCTCCCCTGCGACTGGTCTGACCACCACATCATTACATTCCACATCAATGTAACAAATAAATTACCTTCTAGCCAACCCACAAGAACAAAAATTTGGAAGAGGAACCTAAAAAATGTTGATTCCGACTTACTCACAACCTCCACTCAAACATCCTGCTTCCACCCATAGGCTTATTGGATGTACAAGATCTGATTAATCACTACTTCTAGTCCATGAATACGGTACTAGACAAACTAGCTCCCTTAAAACTAAAAAGTTTTACCACAAAAGACTCATAACCCTGGTTTGATGGTAGTCTAAATGAATACAAGACTAATTGAACAAAGATGGAGATTGTCACTATCATCTGACCACCTCAAGCTATTAAGAAGCACAAGAAATGCCCACCACAGTAAGATCAGACGATCAAAAGCATTTATTTCAGAGCGCTCCTGAGGCGAAAAGCCGGGAGCTAGGCCCTTGATCTTTTTTTAAAAAAACAAATATTTTAATACTGTTTTAACATTTGTGTGTGCTGACCTGATTGTGATAAATTGCGTGTCATCTGCTAATTTGCACAGCCTTTACTTCCACACGTGGGACGCTTATCCCCGGTGTGCCCAGCTCTCCGAGGGCCGATTTAGGGCCACACTCGGACTGAAGAGGCTCCCGAAGGGCGACGACTTTGGCCGCCATCTTGGGGAGAGAGTAGGTTCAGCGCTCTAGCGGACGGGCGAATCACGGCCCGGGCGCTTAAAAGGAGCACTCTTGAGGAGCTGACCCACCAAACAAGCATTTATTTCAGAGCGCTCCTGAGGCGAAAAGCCGGGAGCTAGGCCCTTGATCTTTTTTAAAAAAAACAAATATTTTAATACTGTTTTAACATTTGTGTGTGCTGACCTGATTGTGATAAATTGCGTGTCATCTGCTAATTTGCACAGCCTTTACTTCCACACGTGGGACGCTTATCCCCGGTGTGCCCAGCTCTCCGAGGGCCGATTTAGGGCCACACTCAGACTGAAGAGGCTCCCGAAGGGCGACGACTTTGGCCGCCATCTTGGGGAGAGAGTAGGTTCAGCGCTCTAGCGGACGGGCGAATCACGGCCCGGGTGCTACACAAATGGAGGCCATTTCCCGTCCGCGCAGCGGGCGGGCGCAGCGGGCGCGCCGATGGCGCGCCGGAGGCGCGCCAGAGGCAAGCCCGTCTGGGCCCGTCCGGGCCAGATCGGGCCTAGGGCCAGCCTCTATGCCCATTTCTTGGCATGATCCCGCCGCTCTCACCAGGGATCAACTGCTGGCACTACAAAACCACGGCGATCCAGGTTGCTCTCAACGAGACTGGACGATGGCTCCGTTCTGCCGCTGTCGGTCCTGCCCCGAGCCTGGATCTGTGGGGACCAACGGCAAGAAAACCAGTCAAGTCCTGAGGATGGCATTACTTAATTGTAGATCTTTGCCAAAACATGCGGTAGAAATCAACTTGCTGATCGAGGATAGCAATCTTGATCTGCTTTTCCTCACGGAAACCTGGTTAACCCCTTTCACTGATTTTGATACCATCTCTGCCCTACCTTGCGGTTTTAGGATTCAGACTTGTAACCGCGATAAGGGGAAAGGGGGGGGTCTTGCTATAATTCATAAGGAATCCCTGACCTGCAGATTGGAGGATTGTGGAATCTTAGACACGGAGAGCACGGGTTTCAACATTCAATTGACACCTACATCCTCCCTCTCGGGTTTCCTCATCTACCGCCCGCCGGGTAACCTAAAGCAATTTTTAGACTCCCTTTTAGAATCCACCTTAACAGCTGCAGCTCGGTCCTCCAATTTTTTGGTTTTGGGAGACCTGAACCTGCATTTTGACGATCCTAATGATAAAACAGCAGTTGATGTCATTGCGAATCTAAAAGCTTTTGAATTGGATCTCATAAATAGGGAACCTACCCACAATAAAGGTCATTTGTTAGACCCCATTTTTTCTAACCTCCCCAAGCTTAGAGCTCAATCTCCTCTGCCCCTACCGTGGTCCGACCATTTTTTGGTCCCTTTCTCTTGGGAAATACACCCTGAAACAGACCGGGCCACGTGCCCTCGTATACTTCAGAGAGACTGGCCGAGGCTAGCGGTGGGAGATCTCACTCGGGCCCTTGAACAATCGATTCCGGACACAGAACCTGACCCACTTCTGGCGGATGAAAACTTTAATAACTGGCTCACTAACTCCCTGGATACAGTCCTTCCTCTTAAATTAAAAACAAAAAAGAGCAGTACCTTTAAATCCCCCTGGTTTACAACTGAATTGAGAGACCTCAGAAAAGCCTGTAAGAAATTAGAAAGGAAGTGGAGGAAAGATTGGTCAACTCTTAGTAAAACCTCCTACCAGGCCGCTCTGAGACTCTACAAAGCTGCACGGCAGAAATCTAAAGCAGAATTCTTTAAGGAGAAAATTAAAACATCAGCTAACTCCTCCAGGGAAACTTTCAAAATTGTAAATCAATTGCTTAAAATCCCTGCCCCTATAACCATACACAGGGACCCCGAATTAAGATGCGATCAGTTAGCGGAGTTTTTTGATGGCAAAATTAAAAAAATCCTAGATAGCCTTCCCCAAATGCCCACTCAACTGTTGAGAGAAGCCCTTACCCCCGTGTCTCCCAGTCCCCAGCTCGAGGTCTTCAGTGCCATCACCAGGGAAGACTTCAGTAACACATTAGCAATCATAAAAAGTGGCTCCCCATCCGACCCAGCCCCTATGCACATTCTCAAACAAATTTTGGTTACGATCTCACCTACGGCCACAGAGCTCCTAAACACCTCATTCGCCACAGGCATTGTCCCCCCCAGCTGGAAGCAAGCTAAAATTAAAACACTCCTTAAAAAACCAGGATTAGATCCCTCTGATATGGCCAACTACCGCCCAATTTCCTTGCTCCCAGGAATGGGAAAAGTGGCTGAGAAGCTGGTGAACAGGCAGCTCTCAGACTATTTGGAAAAGAATGGTCTTCTGAGCGACTCCCAAACTGGATTTCGCCCGGGTCAGAGTACAGACACTGCCCTTCTAGTTGCTACTGAAGAAGCAAGATGCATCTTAGATTCAGGGGGATCTGCAGCCTTGATCCTCCTGGATCTAAGCGCTGCATTCGATACCGTCGATCACCCAATCTTGGTCCAGCGCCTTGCCAAGTTGGGCATCACAGGGTCGGCTCTTAGGTGGCTCGAGTCCTTCCTTGACAAAAGATCATTTAGGATTTGGGAGAATGGCTCAATGTCCAAACCCGTCCCCTTGCAGTGTGGGGTGCCGCAGGGCTCCTCCCTGAGCCCCACACTGTTCAATGTTTATATGGCCCCGTTAGAGGAGGCAGTAGCCCCCTACGGGATCAAATCTATTAGTTATGCAGACGATACTCAACTCATCGTCTCGCTGTCACAACAAAGGGGACACCCATCTGATTTGTCAAGCTGCCTGTCAGCTATCTTCTCTTGGATGACTGCCTCCAAACTTAGACTCAATGGAGCGAAGACCGAGATTATGGTCATGGGTCACCCACTCCCATCTCTGTCCTCCGACCATTGGCCCCCCTGTATGGGGGACCTACCACCCCCAAAGGAGAAAGTTAAGAGTCTTGGGGTTTGGTTTGAACCCCAACTCACCTTTATGACCCATGCGCAGAAGGTGGCAGGAGGATGCTTTGGATCGTTGCGGGCGGTGAGGAAGGTCCTTCCCCTGCTTCCTTTCGAATCAAGAAAACTCATGATCCAGGGCCTAATCTTGGCCAGACTGGATTATGGCAATGCCCTCCTCCTGGCGGCACCCCTGGCCACGATTAACATCTTACAGCGGGTCCAGAATGCCGCAGCAAGGCTCCTTATGGGAGCCCCTAGATGGGTCTCAGCTAAACCCCTGCTTAGAGCCTTGCATTGGCTCCCAATCCAGGAGCGAATTTCCTTCAAGGCACTATGTATTGCCTACAAATCCCTCCAAGGTAATGGCCCTCCAGCCCTCAGGGGATTGATCTGTCCTTACAAAGCCACTCGCGCCCTTCGATCCGATGGAGAAAACCTGGCCGTCACTCCCAGAGTAAGGAAGGCCCGCACGGGAGGTCGTCGCTTTTCTCTGAATGCAGCGAAAAAGTGGAATGCCCTGCCCAGGGCCCTACGAACGGAACCTTCATACATTAAGTTCAGAAAACTACTTAAAACTTTCCTTTTTCCCAAAGTTCCCTAAACTTTCTTCCTCATCCGCTCTGTTATTAATCTGTTTTTAGCGCTGGGACGCTCAAGGGCAGCCATGCGCTCTATAAATCCAATTCCATTCCATTCCAAAAGCATACTTCTCCAGCTAGCAATTAGACCATACCAAGAACTGCCCCAAAAAGCTATTCGAATTAATCAATCTAAGGCTGCACCCCACCACCCACAAGCTAACCCAGACTCACTTCCCAATTGCGAGGAATTTGCTATCTTCTTCACTATTCAGAAAGAAAACATAAAGACGGACCTGCTCAATGACTTAAAATCTGATACTCACATGGACACTTCACGACTCCTGCTAGGAGCCCCATCTACATGCTCCACAAAGTTCGACCTAAAAAACCAAGCAACCTGGTCCTCCTTCCACACCTACAGTGAAGAATCTATATTAAAAGCGCTCACAGGCCTGAACCCTTCCAGCCACGTCACTGACCGTCTGTCTGCAAACTACATCAAATACTTCACACCACTGCTATTGCCTCTATGGACCAAGATTAACAACTTCTCTCTCCATCAAGGAACCATCCCAGAAATCTTGAAAGCAGGGCCGGTAACCCCTATCTTAAAGTAGCCATTAGCGGACCCCTCTGACTTAAATAACCCCAATAGCCAACATCCCCACTCAGGCCAAACTTTTAGAAAAATGTGTCCATACACAGCTTAGCAAAAACATAGACCTATTCAACCTACTTGACCAATACCAATCCGGCTTCCATGCAGGGCACAGCACTGAATCAGCCATGACCCACATAATAGATGAAGCATTAAAAATCCTTGACAAAAACTAAGCCTGTCTACTAATCTTGCTCGACCTATCCTCGGCCTCTGACACCGTTAAACACGACAACGAGATTGATCTCTTGAAATACAGAAAGGGATTATCTGGATCCATGCTAAATTGGTTCACCTCCTTCCTACAGAATAGATCACAAAGGTTCAAGGTTAATCAATCCTTATCCAAGCCCATCCCAGTCACTTTAGGAATACCGCAGGGATCTTCCCTTTCACTCACACTTTTCAATCTGTTCATGGAACCTCTCACCGATCTGCTCAGCTGCCTGAAGGTTCCTTACCACATGTACAGAGACGACTCACAACTCTACATAAAGATCCACTCACTTAAAGACATCAAATCCCTCAAATCAACGCTTCAAAAATCGCAGAGCTGGCTAGCCAAAAACCATCTGAAACTAAACACCCTCAAAATGGAACTCTTAATTGCTCCCCACAACCAATCGTCCACCATCCTTGAGTGGATGACCACCTAACAGCACTCAAAGGCCAACCCCTCATTATAGACTCAGCCAAATTGTTGGGAGTGACCTTGTACCGAAACCTAATTATGCAGAAATACATTAGCACCTCTACAAAAGGAGCAAACTTTCAAATGAAAACCTTGAGAAGACAGAAACCGTTCCTGCCAGCAAATGACTTCAAACAGGAAGTTCAAGCGCTAGTTATCCCTAGATTGGAATATGGGAGTGTCACTCTATGTGCCTCCGCAGATCATCTACGGCCCCTCTTACAGCTTCACTCAAAGCATCTGCTAGACTCATCACAGGCTCCAAAAGAAACAATCACATCTCCCCTGACCCGCGAGACCTCAACTGGCCACCTTTCAAGGCGAGAATTCATCTGAAAATCTCTTGTGAGACACACAAGGCGTTACATCACAAAACTCCTAGTTATTTAGCTCAGAAACTGGTGCTCTCATGTGGTAACAGATACAATAGGATCTCCAATAATCTCCTATTGAAACCACAACGATTCATAAAGAAGAAAACATATAACCCCACCTTCTCAGGAATGGCACCCAGGATTTGGAATGCATTGCCCCCAGAAACGAGACAGAACCCATCTACTGCATTCTTCAAAAAAGGCTACATTTAGGTGAAATTTCCATATATACCTGTAATATATCTATTTATATAGTATTTATGAACTTTCTGTATTAGACTCACTTTTATCTCTCTATGCTTGTCTTAAATTACTTACATTTGCACTGTAAAGTGTTCTGATACCCGTAAGGGTCTTGTTCGTGCTATACAAAAACTTCAAAATAAAATAAAATAAAATAAATTAATGTACGTAGGGAGATTACCACCAATGTGGATACCCCAATGTTTTTGGCAGACCTAGCTGCCTTAAGACTAGAGAAGATCAATGTAGGGCCCACACATCTTGCGGGTCATATCTTGGATCAAATTCTGACCAACTCTCTCAACATCGACCCACTGCCCACTTTCATGGTCTGATCATTCTCAACTTAAATTTCAAATAAAAGGCCACTCTCATCTCCACCAAAGCCTCATGATACCTCCGAAGACAATGGCGTGAAATCACACCAGATCGCTTTGCGGATGCATTCCCGGCCAATGTTAACTTGGCATTAGGAAACATTGAGGATTGTTTGGCTAGTTACAACACCATAGTAGAAACTACTTAAGATTGGCCCCTTTAAACCAGACTTATGCATGCAGCATGGTTCTCAGCAGATCTAAGGAAGGAAAAAAGCCTTTGTAAAAAGCTGGAAAGACTCTGGGGTCTCTTCCATGATGCAAACAATAAAACTAGGTATAAGATCTCTCTAGCCCAATATCATAAGAACCTAAAGAATGTGCGTAGAGCCCACATTGAGTGGCAACTTATCAGGCATGGAATTCCTCTAAAGAACTCTATTGCATCCTCAATTCCTTCACGAATCCTAAGGCCTGTCACAATGAAGTAACTCCATCACAAGAACTCTGTGATAAGATAGCCAATCACTTTTCTCAGAAAATTGAGAGTATTTATGATAAAATCATTAAAGAAAGTGTCTTGATGACTGACACTTCTACCCACTGTCCCTTACTTTCACCCAATGCGCATTCTTTGGAACGCTTCCCCCCTCTTACATCTGATACCATGGCCTCTCTGTTGAAAACGCTTGTCAGGTTCCCCTCAGGACATTTTACCTGCTAAAGTATCCTTATTACTGCATAAATAGTTGTCACCTGTCATTTGCTCAATCCTCAATCTTTCTTTGCACAAGGGCCATTTACCATTTGAATAGAAGGCCGGCCAAATAATCCCTATCCGGAAGAAGCCCAATGCCTCGCAGGAAGATCTACCTAATTACCGCCCCATCTCTCTGTTACTGTTTTTGTGTAAACTCTTAGAAAACACATTAATAAATATCTCTCCGTGTACATAGAAGCAATGGGCAGCCTCGACCCCACCAAGTCTGGGTTTCGGCCTAGGTTAAGTACGGAGTCAGCACTGATTGCCGTCACTGACAACCTAAGACATTGCCTGGACAATGGACAAACAGCACTATTGGTGCTGCTGGATTTTTTGACGGCGTTTGACACGTTATTCCATTCCTCCTACTCAACAGACTGAAGGATATTGGAACCCACGGCTTCGCCTTTCAGTGGTTATCATGTTTTCGAACCCACTGTACCCAAACCATCAACCTCGGCGCCTTCCGTTCTCGAATTTCGGAGTTGACCAAAGGAGTACCACAAGGATCCTGTCTTAGTCCCACATTGTTTAACATTTATGTGGCTCCTTTAGCGGTCTTACTCAGGGAACGGGGCTTCATTCTAATCTCATATGCTGAGGACACCCAGCTTTTAATGGCTTTTGATAAAAACTCCCCCAACATCCAGTTTACCTTTTCAGAGCCATTGCTGCTTGGATGAGGAACAACGTCCTGCAGTTAAATGCAGGGAAACGACCGGGACAAAAACGTACTATGAAGGAGCACGTCACTACCAGCGTAGGCTCATGCTTCCATACGCTAAGCCTTTTAAGGAGGGTTTTCTCTTTTCTTCCTCTGAATGTGCATAAATCTCTCCTCCAAGCATTAGTAATTAGCCACTTAGACTACTGTCATGCTCTTCTGATTTCAGCTAATGAGCCTTCTTTTCATAGACTTCAGGTTGTTCAAAATACAGCGGCCCGCCTTTAATTCTCCCGCTAGGTCCGCCTCTTTCCCCCTTCTTCAAGAATTACACTGGTTACAAATCCGCAAGTGGATCAGAATTAAAATCTGCTGCATTTAGCACAAAGCACTAAATGGCAATGGCCTTAGCTACTTAGCAGATAGACTCACCCGTTACCAGCCTTCCAGAACACTCCGTTCAGGCTCTAGGACGCTACTGTGAGAACCCCGTGTTAAGAAATCCTGCACAGGTGGGAAAGCGTTTTATTACCTAGCCCCCTCCTATTGGAACCAACTTCCCAGCCACATTCAGAAATGCCCATACTATTTACTATTTTGAATTCTCCTAAAAACTGAGCTTTTGTGAACATCTCTTCCCCTTCCTAACTGTTGCACCTCCGTAGCACGGAGATACCCCTCCAGGGATCATTCGGGGGCTTTATAAGTTACAAATAATAATAGAGTGTGAGGATGGCTGCAGTTCATATTAGTATGCAAGGTATGGAAAGATACAACATAGTGTTTTCATTGTGTAGAAGGCACTCTTTGTGGTGTTGTTAGCATGCATTATCAAGGATAAATCAGAATCCATAGTTACTCTGCAAGTTCTTTAGACCATATGTGGCGGTAGGGTGGTAGTTTTTCCATTGTCTGCATGACATAATCTCTGTCTTTGTGGTGGTGAGCTTTAGATGGTAATTCATCATCCATGTGGTTATAGTATGAAGGCAGTCATTGAGTTTTGCATTGTAGATGTCTACGGGCTATCCATTTTAAAAATTGTTTGGGTGTCATCTGCACTGTTATTATAGGTGAGATTGTAAGATTTAATTAGATTTGGTGAGGGGGTTAGCTAGATGCTGAATAATAGAGTGAAGATCATGGACCCCTCAGAAACGCCACAGTGTTGTGTGTGAGGTGGTGATGTGAAATGGGGTAGGCGCACTACAATTGGTCTATAAGATAAGAAGCATTTTCACGGATTCCGATATTGTGAAGTCTTTGCAGAAGGGTGTGGTGGCGGACATTGTCAAATGCCGCAGATAAATCCAGAAATAATAAGCCACCTACTCTGTTTTCCCCACTGTGAGTTTAAGATCATTCTAGATAGCTATCATGACTGACACTGTGCATCTGTCTTGTCTGAAACTGAACTGTTGGTCTGACAGTTTGCGATAATGTTAGGTAAAATTAGAGAGTTGAGTAACCACTGCTCTCTCAAAAATGTTTCCTCAGAATGGTCTAATTTGATATGGGCCTGATGTTGGAGATTTTGAGCTCAGGTGGCAAAGATCTGTGTTCCAGGGACTTATTGAATAGGCATGTGGCTACCTCTCCTGCACAGGTTGAGCGAAGAATATATTTAAAGATTCTTGGTGGTGCTGGTCCGATGGGGATCCTAGTGGTCTGACTGCCGTGATGATATTGAGGAAATCTTTTTGAACCAACTGGTATTGCTGGTATGCATTGATGGATGGTTATAGCTGTCTCTTTCTGTGGTTGTTATGCCAGGCATTGTTGTGGTGTTATCTGTGTTTTCCTTTAGGTAATTTACAGACTTTGTAATTTTTTAGATCACTTCATTGGAGATTTTGTCACATAAGTCATCTTGTGACTATGTGTGTTTCTGTGTTTAGGCACTCTGGCTGGAATTCTGTTAGAATTTTATGGAGTTCTTTGAAAGGGCAGTCTTCTTCAGTTATGCACGTGGAGTAATAGTTTGTCATTGTGGTTCTGATGGCTCTTTTGTTGGCTGTGTTATAGAGATGTAGCGCGCTTTTGTCTGTTTCATCCCCTGATTTTCTCCATTTGCTCTGTAGTATATTGAGTTGTGTTTTCATTTTTTTGATGTTGTTATATTAAACCACATTGTGTTCTATTTATGGTTAACTCTGAATGTGTTTTTTGTTGGTATCTGTTGTCCAGTGCAGCAGAGCTCCAGTTGTAGAAGGTGTGTATGTCTTTCGGCCACATGTTTTTTTTGTGTTTTTTTTTAAAGGAGAGTGTTGAGTTTCTGGATGGCTATTGTTTTCCATTGTCTGTAGAAGTGTAAGGAAGTAACAACACATCAGTATAAATCGGACAGTCTATAATTAACTTCGCCTTTCTTGATGACCTCAAAAAAGTCTATAGTCCGTTTGTAAAATGAAATAGGTAAAATAACAACAGTAAACCAGGAAGCAACTACATGAATTCTTCTATTCTTTGGGTATTTCCACTTGACATCTCTTCTCCATGCCATCCACTGTTTTTTCAACATCTTTATTTATCGTTTTCAAGACCTTGGACACACCAGCCTTTATCAGTAAGTTTCCACAAATATACAAATCTATGCACAATTTCTATATTCCATGCTGTTCCTGACTCAGTCAACTCACATCTTGGAATAGTCCTCCTCCCACACCACCCTCCAGCTCCCCTTTACTCTTCCCTTCAAAGTCAAACCCCTAATCACAGCTTTGAAGGAAATGGGAGCCCTGGTCTATAATTACGCAGATGATCTGCAACTCATCTTTAATATCCAACCCACGAGGTTATCAGAATCCAACTTGCAGGCCACCATGACTTACATTAGCACATGGATGAACATCAACCAACTAAAACTCAATCCCGACAAAACGGAGCTGATCCTGACACTCACGCCCCTTAACCCCTGGAATGCCAACTTTTGGCCTCCCGCCCTGGGCCCTCCGCCTGTTCCAGTCTCCTCTGCAAAAAGTTTGGGCGTCAAGATAAGCAGCGACCTTTCTATGAAACCTCAGATCAGCTCTGTGGTGTCTGCCTGCTTCCTCATGTTACGGAAAATAAAAAAGCCCTAAGAAAAGAAGCCCTAACTCTGGTTGTTCTCGCGCTTATCATCTCGTGGCTAGATTACGCCAACGCACTGTATGCAGGCATTCCAGCATACCAGCTGCACCGCTTGCAGTTAATACAGAACCAGTCGGCCAGACTTATCTTTCAACTCCCGGCTCGCCAGCACATGAAACCGCTGCTTAAACAACTGCACTGGCTTCCCGTGGAACAACGCAGTATCTTCAAGCTAAGCTGCATTACACATAAAGCCTTATCAGATGTAGGCTCTAGGTTAATCTCCAAACGGATCAAGAAATACTCCCCCTCCCGCACCCTCCGCTCCTCTGGCCATCATCTGCTGACCGTCCCTAGATATAAGCGCCTCAAATATGGCGGTATCCGGTTCTCAACGCTTTCCCCTCAAACGTGGAATTCCCTCCCTCTCCCAATTCGATCCACTAACTCGCACTTTCACTTTAGGAAGCAGCTTAAAACGTGGCTATTCCAGCAAGCCTATTCCACTTAAGCCTCTAGCCACTTAGAGCTCAGTCCCGGAAGCGCCAAGGAACCTATCAGGTGAACGCTGCGCTATACAAATATTTTAACATTAACATTAACATTAACATGTTATTTGTAAGGCAGAATCCTGCAAACTCCAGAATTAGGGTGCTATGTTCCACATATTTCAATGGGCGTTTCTCCAGAAAGGAGCTTAACGCCTTTAATCCATCACAATGTGCTATGGAAGTGTACATACTACTTATGTCTAATACTATCAATTTGTAGTTCTCATCGCACTCCAAAAATGCCAAATGTCCCAACAGATCTTTAGTGTCTCTGATGTATGATTTCAACACTTTCACATGCAGCAAAAGAAAAAAATCTACATAGATGGACATATTATCTTTGAGGCTCCCCTGTGTTGCCACTATGGGTCTCCCCGGTGGACGTATCCTGTCCTTGTCACCTTAGGTAGGTGGTAAAAAGTGGGGATTGTAGGATTCAAGCGTCTTAAAAACAAAAATTCATCCATGTCGTGAAGGTTCTTATTATGCCATTTAGAGATCAACGAATGATTAAGAGTGGGCGCAAAATCCGTTCCGCTTGCGAAATTTGCGAATTTTCGGCAAATTTGTCAAAAACTTCGCAATTCGCCAGCTGGCGAATTACTTTGCTTGGTCGGGCTTCAAAAATACAATCTCGCGCCCGGTGGTGACTTACCGTGATTCTGAGTTCGCCGAGTTGTTTTTTCTCCCGGTTTGCGTGCACTGCGCCATTTTGGATCTTGCTGCGTGATCGCGCGAGACTTTTCGACCGCGAGTACGTCATGGTGGCCCGCCATCTTGCACTGCAAGAGTTTGAGAACGCGACTACATCATAAGGGCCCGCGATCACGTATCGCGGGAGTAAACAATTGCGAACACGTAGATGCGACGCGCAGCTGACTTCCGGCGGGAGATTTGAACAGCTCGCTTTCCCGAACTTGCAAAAATTGCAATTCTGCACAAGAAACCTTTTGAAAATGATGATTTGGATCAGAATAACTCCTCAGATTGACATTTGGCTGCACTTTTTCGTGCAATGGGTCCATTTTTGGGAGGGTGGGAGGAAGGTTGTGCCCCAAGTCTCCAACTTCCTGTTTCTGTCCAGCAGGCTCCTCCCAGTGCTTTGTCCATGTCCTGGTCACTTTTCATTTGGATCTGGAGCTGGAAGGATTACTTTTTTGTGGCTGCTGCTGGATATTTGTATTTGAGGACTTTTTGTTTGGATCACCTTTGGATTACTTTTGGATTTACACGACAGCTTCAGCGCTCAGACCACGGACCCAACCACCGAGCCAGCGACCCCCACCACCACCCTCGGCACCTGGACCCCCATCAGCATGGAAGACACCATCCTCGTGATGAACACCATCCACTCAGGCTCCCCAGCCGACCCCTGCCCACACCACATCTTCAACAAAGCTGACTCCATCATCGCACCCCAACTCCGGGACATCATTAACAACTCCTTCGCATCCGCCACCTTCCCGGAGAGCTGGAAGCATGCGGAGATCAGCGCCCTCCTGAAGAAACCCACAAGAGACCCCACTGACCTCAAGAACTTCTGCCCCATCTCGCTCCTCCCCTTCACCTCAAAAGTCATTGAGAAAAACGTCAACATTCAGCTGACCGCCTTCCTCGAGACAAACGGCTCCCTTTACCCATCACAGTCCGTATTCCGAGCGAACCACATCACCGAGACCGCCCTCATCGCAGCCACCGACGACATCAGGACTGTTGGAACCGGAGGTCTCTGGTTGGCACAGGTAGGCACTTGTGACAAGCAGGGACCCTCAGCTCCACGTCAAGGCAAGGGAACTACTCCTTCGAATAACCCCTGCTCACCCTCTAGGTAGTGTGGCGCGAGCAGACAAGGCTAATCCTCAGGGCGATAGTAAGTTAAGCATTTATGATCACACACAGTAAACCCACTGACCCACCACAAATGGACACCAGTCGTGTAGTTGTATCAAAAATACGTATACTTTATATAAAAGATAGATTCAAGCAGGAATATCACAAGACCATGTAACGTTTAACGATTTGAGGCCACCAGAGTATGATAGGCAAGATTTAGTCTTTGAATGTTCGTTGTTCAGCAAGGTACGATGACAAGGAAATAAGAACGTTGCGGACCCTGGATCTGATATGAACTCGGGACGGAGTTCACGTGTACCTTGTTGGTGGAAGTCCGAGGCGTTTCTGGCGCGGCTGGTGAGGGCGGTCTCCGGACGAGGCCAGCGGTTCTCCAGAGGATCTCTCCGGCTCAGGTCCCCCTCGAGGTGCGAGGTGGAGGAGCAGGACTGTGGAGGGTTGCGGCGATCCGAAGTCGATGCAGCTCACGGGGCGAGGCGCTGTTCAGGCCTGCGGGGCGTACTACTTCTTAGCACGCCAGGTCGTACTCGTGGATCTGTGAGGGGCGTTGCGTTCTATGGCAGACGGGTGCAACACCAGGCTTCCGGTACCACTGTACGGGGAGGCCTTTCTTGAGGTGCAGCATGGGTCTTGGTATGCAGGAGGGCAAAGCGAGACAGTCGGGTATGTTACGACGTACGGACCGTCCGAGGCTATGGAATGCGCTCCATGCAGATTCCGGTGGGAGAAGATGAGAGGTGCACCACGTGCTCCGTTTGCGGCGAGGTGACAGGAGAGCAGGCGGCCCGGCACTGAAGCGGAGAGCGACTCAGGGATGAGCGGGCTCTCTACGGCGGGGCGACCAGGCTCCGAGCTGTCACGACCTGGGAGGGGGCGAAGGCACCCGAGTCACAACTCCGGCGAGGGAATAAGAACTAAGGCCCAACAGCAGACGGGCACAAGCAGATAGAGCCCAATGGTCCTGGGGTTCCGTTCAGGGGGCAAGCTCTCGATCAAGCCCTTGGAGATCGTTTCAGGCACAAGTCTACAAAGTCCTTTCTGGTCCTTTCCTCTCCGTTCTCAGCAAGGCACCACTGCAGGCCAGTCTTACAGGATTCCGACCGGTTTCCATCCTTCAGCTTCTCTTGGTCCTTCTAGTCAGGCAGAGGTTCGTCGTGGTCAAAACTGGATCTGATTTGTAAGGAGCGGAGCTCCTATTTATACTGCGATTCTTTTGTCTTTGCAGGCCAGGGGGCCTGAGCCTAGTTCAACCCGGTTTTGGAGTACTCTGTTTACAGGAAGCTGCCGGCTTCTTTCAGAGTGCAGGGCAGAGACATCAGACGCTCCGTAGGGGGTGGAGCCAGCATTGTGGTGGTGGAGCACAACCCTACTCAGAGTCAAGGACTACTCCGCCCACCCATCCTGGTGTAAGCACCCTATTCACCACCTGGGGGTCCCAACTGTCCCCGGGAATCTCCCAGCCCTGTCACTCACACAAACCCAGACAACAGATACACATCCTGGCAGAGGCGGGCTAAATAGTTAGGCGCGCGAAGGCTATCTTTCTAAAAGTAGCATTTGCAAACCCAGGATATTAAAATAAACCTTACTAAAGGAAGTATTTTATTATTCTGAGTTCAGGCATACTAAACTCGACATGCTACCGTGTTCCTGAGTCTGCCGGGACTATAGCGTGTAATAGTTCCGACAGCTCATCTTGGCCTAAGAGAACCGGTAGCCCTTCCATAGTGAAGAACGGAAAGGGCGGTAATTCACTATGAGGACATGCCACACTCTAGGCTTGTCCTCCCTTACGCTTCAAGGCACCCTGCCCGTAGGCCTACCGTAGGGGCGACTGATATGGAGGTTAGGGAAGGTTCAGGGACTGGTAAGTGTGGGCACTTGCGCAGTCAGCATGACAGTGCGGGACTGTACGCGGGGTCTGCAATGGTGGACCTGAGTCATGTCTTACGAGGCCGCTTCTGTGGGTGGAGCAACCAGCGCTGCAGGCCCACTAGCAGCATTTGTATCTACAAGCCCCGGCACTCCTCGTGCACTTTACTGGGGACTGACAGTAAACCAAATAAGCCAATCAGGGAAATCAATTACACATACACTTTACATTGGGAGCACTTGCACTGCGGCACGAATTGGCCGTGGCGCAGTGCCCTGAGCATCAAACACCAGCAAAAACATCTGAGGCACGTCAGCAAAAAGTGGAAGGGAGACTCACGCCAAGGTGCCAGGTCTAACACGTGTCCCCTCGAGCTGAAATGTGGGGAGAACTACCCTTGCCCAGGGAGTTCCTCATCACTAAGGCGGAAAAACCTTGACAGAGCGTCAGCATTGGCGTGGTCTATGCCAGGGTGGTGTTCCACCGTAAAGTCCATACTCTGTAGAGAAATGGACCACCTCAACAGTTTCGGGTTCTCACGCCTCATTTGCATCAACCATCTGAGGGGCCTGTGGTCCGTCTGAACTCGGAAGTGAGACCCAAACAAGTAGGGTCTTAGCTTCTTCAGGGCCCAGACCACAGCAAAAGCTTCTCGCTCAATCGCACTCCACTTCTGTTCCCGTGGAAGTAACCTCCGACTGATGAAGGCCACAGGGTGATCCCAGCCCTCCTCCGTCGTCTGTGAGAGGACAGCCCCAATCCCATGCTCTGAAGCGTCTGTCTGCACTAAGAACTCTTTGGAGAAATCAGGAGCCAGGAGCACGGGCGCCGTGCACATGGCCGTCTTCAGGGTGTCGAATGCTACCTGACAGGCGATGGTGCCGTATCCCTTGACGAACCTCCTGTAATACCCGGTAAGTCCGAGGAAGGCCCTCACCTCCGTTTGGGTCTTGGGGGCTTCCCAAGCCAGGATGGTCTCAATGTTGGGTTGAAGGGGCGCCACCTGGCCGCTCCCAACTTGGTGTCCCAAATACACCACCGAACCCTGCCCGATCTGACACTTGCTTGCCTTGATCGTGAGGCCTGCCTTGCGCAGAGCCGCCAACACTTCCCACAGGTGTCGCAAGTGCTCTTCCCACGTACTGCTGAACACTGCGATGTCGTCCAGGTAGGCGGCACTGAACGCGTCCAGTCCAACCAACACCCGGTTGACCAACTTCTGGAAGGTGGCAGGGGCGTTTTTCATCCCGAAGGGCATAACCCGGAATTGGTAGTGCCCATCTGGGGTTGAAAACGCTGACCTCTCCTTGGCCCCGTCAGTTAAGGCGATCTGCCAGTACCCAGACGTTAAGTCAAACGTACTGAGGTACCGGGCAGCCCCCAACCGATCGATGAGCTCATCAGCTCTGGGGATGGGGTGCGCGTCAGTCTTCGTGACTGAATTGAGTCCTCGATAGTCCACACAGAACCGTAGTTCGGGTGTGGCTCCCGGCGTCGCAGCCTTCGGGACCAAGACCAATGGGCTGGCCCAAGGACTGCTGGAGGACTCAATCACCCCAAGAGCAAACATTTTCGAGACTTCTCCTTGATGCAGGCTCGTACCCTGTCAGTCACACTGTAAGCCTTGTGCTTCACCGGCAAGCTGTCTCCCGTGTCCACATCATGGACGCACCAATCTGTGACACCCGGAACCAGGGAGAACAAGTCAGAGAATTGCCCCAGCAGCTGGCGGCAATCACTCTGCTGCTCAGGGGTCAGGGAGGGTGAAAGGTTAACTCCATCCGCTGACCTGTCTCGCTCGGAGGCCACCAAGAGGTCCGGAAGAGGCTCGGTCTCCTCCTCCACATCCATCATCGGTTGCCAACAGCATGCCCACTTCGGACCTCTCCAAGTGGGGCTTAAGGCGGTTAACATGTAGGACCCTCAAAGGGTTCCTGGGAGTTTGCAAGTTCACCAGGTAGGTGACAGGACTCTTGCGCTCCACAACCTCAAATGGACCCGTCCACCTATCCTGAAGTGCACAGGGCTCCACTGGGGCCAAGACCCACACCTTTTGTCCAGGTTGAAGCTCCACCAGAGTGGCATTCTGGTCGTACCACCGCTTCATCTCCTCCTGGCTGGCTTCCAGGTTTGCCTCAGCAAGTTTCCTGAATCGCCTGGTCGGTTTCGGAAGGCCATCATGTAGCTATATACATTCTGGGGAGGTTTCCTGGGAGATTGCTCCCAGCCTTCCCGAACCAGACTCAGAGGTCCTCGGACCGGGTGATCGTACAGAAGCTCGAAGGGACTGAACCCGAGTGACTTCTGTGGTACCTCGCGGTACGCGAACAGTAGGCATGGCAAGAGGACGTCCCACTTACGCCTCATTGGTCCTTCTAGGCCCATGATCATTCCTTTCAAGGTTCGGTTGAATCTTTCAACCAACCCGTTTCCTTGGGGATGGTAAGGGGTGGTGAATTTGTACGTTACACCACATTCTTGCCAAAGGGATTTCATATAGTTCGATATGAAATTGGTACCTCTGTCAGACACCACCTCTAGAGGGAATCCTACTCGAGAGAAAATTCCCATCAGCGCTCGTCCCACCACGGGGGCCGTCACTGTCCTCAGAGGGATGGCCTCAGGGTACCGGGTGGCATGGTCCACCAAGACTAGGATGAACCTGTTGCCCATGGCTGTCTTGGGGTCCAGAGGCCCCACAATGTCAATTCCCACTCGCTGGAATGAGGTACTGACGACGGGGAATGGTTGGAGGGGAGCCTTGTTCTTCCCTCCGCACTTACCACTGGCTTGGCAAGTTGGGCATGTCCTACAGTGAGCATCTGAGCTCTGGTGCATCTGGGGCCAGTAAAAGTGAGTGACAAGCCTGTCATTGGTCTTGTCCATCCCCAGATGTCCTGCGAAAGGCACATCGTGAGCCAAACCCAGTAGGAAGGCTCTGAACTTCCGGGGTACCACCAGCACACGGGCTGACCCAGGTTCAGCAGCCTTAGGCTCTGAATACAGGAGATCGTTCTCCCAGTGGACCAAGTGTTTCCCGGACTGAACACCATTGGCCTGGTCTGCAGCCTGCTGCCGCATCCCCACGAGAGAAGGGCACTCTCTCTGCTCCTTGCAGAATTCCTCCCTGGAGAGACCCCCTTCCTGCTGCCAATGGGTCAGCTCAGGCAGGTCTCCCAGTTCGGCCATTTGTTCCCCGGTAGACTCCAGGGCTTCCCCCTCGAGGTCTGCTTCCTCCTGGGCCGTGGGAACTTCGGGGGCCGGCTGTCCGTGCCCCCCGCGCCTTCTCTCTAAGGCCGGTTCCTGGGCTTCTCCTTCAGGCTCCAGGATTTCTTCAACACCCCTGCTGGCTACCATGGACCGTGTGGTCACGCACGCCCAGTCGGGTAGACCCACCATCCGCAGATGAGTAGTTTTCTCCACCTTTTCCCAAGGGGAGTTCTCCAAATCGTTCCCTAGCAGACAATCTACAGGCATGGAGGTCCTCACAGCGACTTGCAGAGTACCAGAGACCCCCCCACTCAAAGGGAACCTGAGCCATCGGACATTGGCTCTCAGAATTGTCAGCATTGACAACCCTACAGTAGGTGTGCGGTACTACCTGCTCATGAGACACCAGGTGCTGCCTCACTGCAGTCACACTGGCTCCTGTATCTCGAAGAGCCTCCGCCTTCTTACCGTTGATGGTCACTACCTGCGCATATTTCTTAGTGTTATTGGGTAGGTAGTTTTCGGGGACCATCTCACTGTCTCCTAGCGAGACCAGGGTCATCTGAACGGGATCCCCACCCATTTGGACGGCTCCTTCCTCCCCAAAATTAACATTAGCTAGTTGCCGGGGTGGAGCACCAGTGGGTGCGGGTTTTGCAAACAAGCGACACTTAGGGTCAGAGGCAAAGTGACCCAGGTCGCCACACCTAAAACAGGTGATGGGCCCTCTTTGAACAGGTTTACCTGTCGGGGCCCCGGTTGATTTCGGGGGTGGAGGAGGCTGAGAACATTTCCCTTGGTTCCCTTGGGGATTACTTTGGGGGCCTTTGTGGAACCCTTTCTGTTTTCCCCTGTCCCGCCCACTCTTCTGCTGGGGACCCTGCCCACCTTTGGCTGAATCTCCCACTGGACCTTTGTGGACCCTGGTGCTGAGCCAGCGGTCCGCTTCCTCAGCAAGCTTCCTCGGGTTGGACAGCTTGCTATCGATCAGGTGCTGGCGTAACTCAGGAAAACAATTATCCGACAAGTGCTCCCATGCCATTAAATCAAGTAGCCCTTGAAAATCAGTTACTTTACTGCCCTTCACCCAACCATCCAGCGCTCTGCAGAAAAAGGTCACATACTCCACATACGTACCCCCTTGAATCTTCACACACTTCCTAAACCGCTGTCGGTACATTTCAGGAGTTAAACCAAATCGATTCATCAGGGCATCCTTCATGTGCGGGTAGGAGTTGGACTCTTCAGAAAGAAGATCTAGCAGGGTATCCCGCCCCTCGGTCAGGAACCGTCCCCACAACCCCGCTCCCCAATCCTTCTCAGGGACCCGGTGGGAGGACATGGCTACCTCGTAGGCCCGGAACCACTGCCCTCTGTCATCCCCCTTAAAATACTCCTTCACCACATCCTTCGGTACGTAGACCCTTGACTCTACCTGGGCTGGCGTTGTGCTGCCACCAGGAGCTGCGTCCAAGCTCTTTGCTTTCAGCTCCAATTCTTTTAGGCGTATCTCATGCTCCAGCTGGAGCCGTTTCTCTTCCATTGCCATCTGCCCTCTCAATCTGGCCATCTCTACTTCATGCGCTCTGGTTGCGGCCCTGTCCGTCAGCTCTTCTGACGACAGGCCTCCCGGCACTTCGATAAGACTTTCGGGTGGATGCACTACCACCTGATTTTCTGGCTCTCTCGACTCCTTCCAAGCTGTTAGTGCCTAGATGCGCTGGGCTCTGGTTTTGCAGCCCGCTTGGGAGACTCGGAACTTCTCGCACTTTCAACTGATCAAGTTTCAGCTGGTCAAGCCCTTCCCAGTCAACTTCGTCGATTCCAGAGATAACAGAGGGTGCTCTCACGGGGAGTGAACCAGGCATGGTTTTGGAGATTGGAGATCTCTCGGCAAGGACGTAATCTGTGGCTCGTTATTTGGTCTGCTCTCACTACGTTGTGATCAGTAATTTACTGTATATAAATCACAAATGCAAATCCGAAATCCTCACCGCTGGTACCAATGTTGGAACCGGAGGTCTCTGGTTGGCACAGGTAGGCACTTGTGACAAGCAGGGACCCTCAGCTTCACCTCAATTCAAGGGAACTACTCCTTCGAATAACCCCTGCTCACCCTCTAGGTAGTGTGGCAGACAAGGCTAATCCTCAGGGCGATAGTAAGTTAAGCATTTATGATCACACACAGTAAACCCACTGACCCACCACAAATGGACACCAGTCGTGTAGTTGTATCAAAAATACGTATACTTCATATAAAAGATAGATTCAAGCAGGAATATCACAAGACCATGTAACGTTTAACGATTTGAGGCCACCCGATTATGATAGGCAAGATTTAGTCTTTGAATTTTCGTTGTTCAGCAAGGTACAATGACAGGGAAATACGCTCTCTGATCCGCCTCCCCTCTGAATGCTAGAGGGAGGACACCACTTCCTGTCTCCATACTGCTGGGCGGTTAGCGCTCTAGCAGCTGGGTCTCTCGGGGCTACTTAGCCCTCGCCTTCCAGTGAGCGCGCAGCGATCGCGCGCAGTGGAGCCGAAGAGTAGCCAAAGAGTGGCCCGTCTGCGCCCGTCCGCGACAGGACGGGACCAGGGGCCACCCACCCTGCTCCCATGTCCCTTCACCCCCCCTGTGGCCTGTCCTCATCTGGAGACTCGCATATCAGGTACTCCTCTCACTTCCTACGATCTCTCCGCCCCCTAGATCACCACCGATGTATAGGCAGTGGTTGGCCCAATCCTGAGGATCCTATTCTCTGCTGTCAGTGTGGCTTTCAAGCCACTATCAATACCATAATACCAGGGTCCTTACCCACTCCCAAGCCAGTAAAGCAAGGCTGGAAAAGTTTCCTACTTAATGTCCGCTCTCTCCCGCGTCACTGCATTGAAATATGGGACACTATTCTCAGCCTCAAACCAGAAATATGCTTCCTAACTGAAACTTGGTTAAAACCCCATACTATCCCTTCTGTCATGACAGGGATCCCCACAGGATATAAAATCCTGAGACAGGACCGCCCGATAAAAACTGGTGGCGGCACTGCTATAATACACAAAGACAGTCTTCGCATCTCCATATTAGAACAAGCCTTACTTCCATCTATGGAAATAATGATCTTCAAAATAAATACTGGCAGTAAAAACCACTGGAAGGGCGCATTAGTCTACCGTCCTCCTGGCGCCGACACAAGTTTTTCCCTAACTCTCACTGAAATGCTTGCTCCTCATATGACAGCAAGAGAACATTTCATCCTACTTGGAGATTTTAATGTCCACGCAGATATACCAGAAGACCCTGATACCAAGCTCCTACTGGCAGACCTCGCTCTTCTAGGCCTGCATTTATGCAACAGTGGTCCCACCCACAGAGGTGGCCACACCCTAGATCTCATCTTTTCTAATGATTCGTCAATATACTGCCATCCCCCCAAATCAGTACACTGGTCCGACCACAGCATGCTGGAATTTTCCTTCATGCAATTGACCAAATCTCCCGATTTCTCTGCCACCATGAGTATTAAACGTAGACCTTGGCATAAGGTTACTCCAGAAGCATTCGCAGAAACCTGGAAAACACCAACTTTTTCCGACTCTGACAACTCTGACTCGGCCCTTGCCAAACTAAATGCCACCCTACTCGACACAATCAACCTCCTAGCCCCTCAAAAACTGGTCAAATTACCAACAACCAATAACAAAAAGGAAAAATGGTATACTGAAGCATTAAAAATTGAAAAACAAAAGTGCAGGAAATTAGAAAAGCGATGGAGGAAGAACCACTCCAGTGAAAGCAAAGAGCTTTACCAACAAGCTGTCTCATCTTACTATAAAAATATAAAAAAGGCAAGGAAGACCAGCCTTCAATCCCAAATAGATGAAGCTGACAACTCTTCCAGAGAATTATACAAAATTCTAAGATGCTTCACCAACCCCATAGCATGTGAAAGTCCGGACACTTTCTCTCAGGATTTGTGTGATAAGATCTCACAATTCTTTGAAGATAAAATTGACACCATCTATGACAAGATATTGGCCAAACATCCCAACAACACAGAGACGACTGATGCTCTCTGTCCACAATCTAACTCTGAGACTTTCACTGAAATCCCAGAAATTTCTGAGGTTGACATACAATCTCTATTAAACACAATAAAAACTGGGTCCCCCCTCGATCTGCTTCCCTCCAGAGTGATGAACCTGCTTAGCACTGCTCTCTGCCCCATTATCCAAAAAGTTTTGAACCTTTCCTACAAAGAAGGTAAACTTCCTCAGCAATGGAAAGAGGCAGTGGTGAATCCTATTCGGAAAAATGCCACCTCCCCTTGGACAGAGCTCGCCAACCTTCGCCCTATCTCTCTGCTGCCGCTCCTGAGTAAACTGGCCGAAAAGCATGTTAATATCCATCTGTCCAGTTTCATAGAGGAGACAGGGGGCCTGGACCACTCTCAATCAGGGTTCAGGCCCAGCTACAGCACCGAATCAGTCCTCCTCTCCGTGACTGATAACATCAAGATGTCACAGGATAAAGGAGGCTCAATGATTCTGGTGCTGTTAGACCTGTCGGCCGCCTTTGATACTGTGTCCCACAAGATCCTCGTGAGCCGTTTACAGGGAGTAGGCATAGGAGGACAGGCCCTTTCTTGGCTGGCGAGCTTTCTGTCCGGGCGCTCACAATCTGTCAGCTTGGGACCTTACCGCTCCTCCTCTAGGATGCTTACAAAGGGGGTGCCACAGGGCTCATGCCTAAGCCCCACATTGTTTAATGTGTACGTGGCCCCCCTTGCTGAGATTGTGAGAAAATACGGATTCACCCCGGTGTCCTACGCTGACGACACCCAACTTCTCTACCCTTTCCATTCCCTAAATTCCAATGTTAGGGATAATTTCGCGGAAGGCATGAGGGCTATATCCAGTTGGATGGCGGTTAACCGCCTCCAATGCAACGTTGGGAAAACGGAGCTAATGCTCTTTGGAAAAGCGTCCATACTATGGTCCCCTGACTGGTGGCCCTTAGACCTGGGACCAGTACCCACCCCAAAACTAACAGTTAAAAATTTGGGGGTGAAGTTAGACCAAAATCTAACCTTAATGGAACATGTGAGTACAGTGGCGGGGGCATGTTTCCACACAATTGGTCTGCTAAAACGAATTTTCCCATACTTATCAGACAACTACAGAAAGACCTTAGTGCAGACCTTGGTGATGAGTAAAATTGATTATTGCAATGGACTCCTAATACAAGCCAATGAGAGTGCCATAAACCGCCTCCAGGTAGTCCAAAACACAGCGGCCAGACTGGTTTTGAATGCCCCCCCGAGAACCCCTTCCAAGCCTTTGTTGCGGGAACTTCATTGGCTGCCTATACGGCAACGCATCAAATTTAAAATCTGTTGCATAGTCCACAAATGCTTGTTCGGGAAAGCCCCTAAATATCTGACTCAAAAGTTGCCCCTCTACAAACCTGACAGAGCACTACGATCAAGCAATCAACTGTTGATAAAAACCCCTCTGGTAAAAAAAACCAGACAAGGGGGCAGAGCCTTTTCTCTGGTAGGGCCCAATCTTTGGAACAAACTTCCTCCCGACCTAAGACAAACCTCTAACCACACCTCCTTCAGGAAAAAACTAAAAACTTGTCTATTTCTGGAAGAATAAATATTCCTCTGTCAGCTGATAACCACATCCTCTGTCAACACCTGCCATGCTACCTGCGAGCAAAGCGCGGAGATACCCCGCAAGGGGTCGATTCTTGCGCTATATAAAAAAAATATATAAATAAAATAAGAACGTTGCGGACCCTGGATCTGATATGAACTCGGGACGGAGTTCACGTGTACCTTGTTGGTGGAAGTCCGAGGCGTTTCTGGCGCGGCTGGTGAGGGCGGTCTCCGGACGAGGCCAGTGGTTCTCCAGAGGATCTCTCCGGCTCAGGTCCCCCTCGAGGTGCGAGGTGGAGGAGCAGGACTGTGGAGGGTTGTGGCGATCCGAGGTCGATGCAGCTCACGGGGCGAGGTGCCGTTCAGGCCTGCGGGGCGTACTACTTCTTAGCATGCCAGGTCGTACTCGTGGATCTGTGAGGGGCGTCGCGTTCTATGGCAGACGGGTGCAACACCAGGCTTCCGGTACCACTGAACGGGGAGGCCTTTCTTGAGGTGCTGCACGGGTCTTGGTATGCAGGAGGGCAAAGCGAGACAGTCGGGTACGTTACGACGTACGGACCGTCCGAGGCAATGGAATGCGTTCCGTGCAGATTCCGGCGGGAGAAGATGAGAGGTGCACCACGCGCTCCGTTAGCGGCGAGGTGACAGGAGAGCAGGCGACCCGGCACTGAAGCGGAGAGCGACTCAGGGATGAGCCGGTTCTCTACGGCGGGGCGACCAGGCTCTGAGCTGTCACGACCTGGGAGGGGGCAAAGGCACCCGAGTCACAACTCCGGCGAGGAAATAAGAACTAAGGCCCAACAGCAGACGGGCATAAGCAGATAGAACCCAATGGTCTTGGGGTTCCGTTCAGGGGGCAAGCTCTCGGTCAAGCCCTTGGAGATCGTTTCAGGCACAAGTCTACAAAGTCCTTTCTGGTCCTTTCCTCTCCGTTCTCAGCAAGGCACCACTGCAGGCCAGTCTTACAGGATTCAGACCAGTTTCCGTCCTTCAGCTTCTCTTGATCCTTCTAGTCAGGCAGAGGTTCGTCGTGATCAAAACTGGATCTGATTTTTAAGGAGCGGAGCTCCTATATGTATACTGCGATCATTTTGTCTTTGCAGGCCAGGGGGCCTGAGCCTAGTTCAACCCGGTTTTGGAGTACTCTGTTTACAGGAAGCTGCCGGCTTCTTTCAGAGTGCAGGGCAGAGACATCAGACGCTCCGCAGGGGGTGGAGCCAGCATTGTGGTGGTGGAGCACAACCCTACTCAGAGTCAAGGACTACTCCGCCCACCCATCCTGGTGTAAGCACCCTATTCACCACCTGGGGGTCCCAACTGTCCCCGGGAATCTCCCAGCCCTGTCACTCACACAAACCCAGACAACAGATACACATCCTGGCAGAGGCGGGCTAAATAGTTAGGCGCGCAAAGGCTATCTTTCTAAAAGTAGCATTTGCAAACCCAGGATATTAAAATAAACCTTACTAAAGGAAGTATTTTATTATTCTGAGTTTAGGCATACTAAACTCGACATGCTACGTGTTCCTGAGTCTGCCGGGACTATAGCGTGTAATAGTTCCGACAGCTCATCTTGGCCTAAGAGAACCGGTAGCCCTTCCATAGTAAAGAACGAAAATAGCGGTAATTCACTATGAGGACATGCTACACTCTAGGCTTGTCCTCCCTTACGCTTCAATGCACCCTGCCCGTAGGCCTACCATAGGGGCGACTGATATGGAGGTTAGGGAAGGTTCAGGGACTGGCAAGTGTGGGCACTTGCGCTGTCAGCGTGACAGTGCGGGACTGTACGCGGGGTCTGCAATGGCGGACCCGAGTCATGTCTTACGAGGTCGCTTCTGTGGGTGGCGTAACCAGCGCTGCAGGCCCACTAGCAGCATTTGTATCTACAAGCCCCGGCACTCCTCGTGCACTTTACTGGGGACTGACAGAAACCAAATAAGCCAATCGGGGAAATCAATTACACATACACTTTACATTGGGAGCACTTGCACTGCGGCATGGATTGGCCGTGGCGCAGTGCCCTGAGCATCGAACACCAGCAAAAACATCTGAGGCACGTCAGCAAAAAGTGGAAGGGAGACTCACGCCAAGGTGCCAGGTCTAACAAGGACCCTGCTTGACAACGGGGAAACTGCCGCCATCATCCTCCTCGACCTATTGGATACTTTCGACACGGTCTGCCACCGCACCCTGACAACCCGCCTACAACACACCACGAGGAGAAGTGTGGCTCAATGGTTAGAGCGGCAGACCCTGATGCAGAGGTCTAACCCGGGACCAGGGTTCAATTCCCCGCCTCGGCAGGTCTTGGGCTCAAAATTCCATGGACCTGATAATTCTCGCCTCGGTGCCTATTCCAATCATGGAGTCCCACTCTGCAACTCTGGGCAATAGCTTGCTTAATCTCCACAACGGCCCCCACAACGCTAGGGATGCCTGGCCTCCACCTTGGGGGTGCCCAGGAGTTGACACCTCGCAGGGAAAGCCAGGATGGGTTCCACAGCGGTATTCGTACAAGCTCCTTGAGACCCTTGCGGGTGAGTAGTGCGCTATACAAGTATCAATTTACATTTTACACGCCGGGATCCATGGAAAGGCCCTGGAATGGATCACCTCCTACCTCTCCGACTGAACTCAAAGAGTCCGTCTTCCGCCCTTCCGCGCAGCGGCCACCAATATCATCTGTGGCGTACCCCAAGGCTCCTCGCTCAGCCCCACCCTCTTCAATGTCTACATGAGCGCCCTCGCAGCCTTCGCACGCAAGCACAACCTCAACATCATCTCCTACGCCACCCAACTGATCCTCTCCCTCACCAACGACCCCACCACCGCCAAAGCCAGCTTCCAGGAAGGAATGAAAGACGTCGCGGAATGGATGAAGCTCAGCCGTCTGAAACTGAACTCAGACAAGACGGAAGTCCTCATCCTCGGCCCATCCACCTCCGCCTGGGACGACTCCTGGTGGCCCCCTGCGCTGGGCACCGCCCCCAAGCCCACGGACCACGCACGCAACCTGGGATTCATCCTTGACTCCTCCCTCACGATGACCAGGCAAGTCAACGCCATTACATCTTCCTGCTTCAACACCCTCCGCATGCTCCGTAAGATCTTCCGTTGGATCACCACTGGAACCAGGAAGACGGTCACCCAGGCCCTCGTCACCAGCCGACTGGACTACGGGAACGCCCTATACGCTGGGACCACTGCCAAACTACAGCTTCATCCTGTAAGGGCACTCAGGTCATCCACGGCATATTTGCTTCATGTCCCCAGGTTTAGGATGACGACCAGAGGAGCAACATCCATAGCAGTTATTGGCGCCAAGGCATGGAACAAACTGCCTCTTTCCCCAGCGTCAATCTACTACAGAAAAAAACTTCAGGAAACTATTAAAAACATGGATATATTCCTTATCAGACTCTGGATGTTTAGCACTTATCTGACTTCCTCATTGCAGACTGTTAGCTTTACCTTACCATGATATCTCCGCTGCATACTGTTACAAGGTTTGAAGCGCCAAGATACTCCTTGGAGTGCTAGTGTGCTGTATAAGTGCCTTTTCACATCACATCACTCCAGCGCATACAGAACGCATCTGCACGACTCGTTCTGGACATCCCCCGACACGCCCACATCTCTGCCCACCTGAGAGAACTGCACTGGCTCCCCGTCAGCAAGAGGATCACGTTCAGACTGTCAGGGAATCTTGATGCTCCTCGGGATCCGGGTGATGCTCTAGTGGGTCCACCTCCAGATCTCCCCAAGCTCGGTTAGTATATGTAGCCCGAGCTTAGAGGTGATCAGGCGAGGGAAAAAGGAGGCGCCGGTATGGTGCTGCACGGCTGAGGCAATCTGAAACGACAAAATACAACCCGTTAACAAAGGCCAGTGACCCCTCCCAAGTCTCCTAATTCCCCAGTGTATTTCCACACACCTGAGTGAACACCCCGCGTGGAACGACTAGGTATGACCGTGGGGCTTCTACGATCGTGGCGCTTCTGGAAGGCAATCTATAAAACACAAGCACCGGTTAACTTCTCTATTTCCACTACCGTGCCTACCTAATGTACTGGTGGAGCCTAACTTGATACATACCTAGTTACTACACCAGAAACCACTAAAGATGAAAGCCAGCGTCCCCTTAATAAATTGTCACTCAGCCTACCCAAAGTACAAAGGACTGCACCCCTTCTGTTCCGTCACAGAAGAGCCGGTCAAAATCCAATGTTCATAGCACCAGTGCCCCAAAAGAAAGAGAAGGTCATAAATGAGAAGAGCAAAGTTCCACAGCTACCATACACATCTCCCGTCACCTACCGCCAACCGAAATGAGTCAACAGAGAACCGGGGCTCCTGGGCTCTTCGGTAATTAGCGTCTGATGGGAAGCATCAGCCTGGTGGAAAAGACGTCCTCACTGCTCCAAACGGATATAAAGTATCTCCCCAAAACAAAACAAACAGGCGAGTCAGGATCCCCCAACGCCTTCTCTCCTTTTCCCTCGGAGAACAAACACCCGGTGACCGTGTCTTCGCTTAACCGCAGCGAAGCACCACAGCACCGGAGGAGCGCATCAGCCGACACACTCCTCAATCAGTCTAAGGAACTTAGTCTATAGGGATCTGTGTCTTCGCGTAAATAGCGGGAGACCAGCGAAGCACCACAAGACCCTAAAGCAACCGAGTCAGCCGACTCAGAGCGCTGATTTCGCTGTGTGTATACAAGCGTTCTCCCAACACCAGCGGAAGATGCAAAGGGTGTCCGTGTCTTCGCGAAATATCGGCGAAGCAACACAGCACCGGAGGTAACGGGCAGCCGCTCCGCTACAGTACCTGACAAAGAACAGAATCCGATACAACCCGACTTCCGGGTCCAGAAGGATATATAGACCCCGCCTTCATGCTGCATGGTCGTCTGGGACTCGTAGTCCTTAAATATCAGGCAGGCGGTTTACTGTTGTGCATTCAGATCCTGACAGTACGTCCTCCTCCCAAGCGCCTCCTAGAACCAGGTTTACCCGGGTTGCGAGCATGGAATAAACGCACCGCCCTCGGGGCATGCACCCCCGTGCAGGGCTCCCAGGAATCCTCCTCCGAGGTATACCCCTTCCAGGATACGAGGTGCCAAAGACGGCCCCGCCGAAGATGGGAATCCAGGATCCTGCGCACTTCGTACTCAAGCTGGCCATCCCTAGCCACCGGAGGAGGGGCCACCCGCCGGCGTCCAAACGCCGGCTTCAACACACTACAGTGGAAAACGGGATGGCTCCTCAAGGAGGCTGGCAGCTTCAGTCGGTAAGCCACAGGGTTCACTTGACGAAGGACAGGATACGGGCCGATGAAGCGTGGGTGGAATATACTGCGAAATCGGAATCTGATGTTCTTGGTGGACAGCCACACCCGGTCCCCCACCTGATATCGAGGCCCAGCCTGCCGATGGACGTCTGCCCATTTCTTGTAGGTTATCTTTGCCCGGACCAGCTGCGCATGTATCCGTTTGTGTACTTTCAGCAAATCCTTGACCTGAGCATGTACTGACGGATGATTCGTTACTCCACTCGCAATCGTCAAGGGCAGGGTGTTGGCATGGAATCCGGTATTTGCCCTGAAAGGTGTTTCTTTGATGGAGCTATGCGAGGAGTTGTTGTACATAAGTTCCGCCAACCACAACAACGATACCCAGGAATCAGAGGCCTCCTTCGCGTAACATCTCAGGAACTTTTTGAGAGTCTGGTTGTGCCGCTCGGTCTGACCGTCAGACTGCGGATCAAAGCTCGTGGACAAAGCCACCTCCACCTGCAACGCTTTGCACCATGCCTTCCAGAACCTGGCAACAAACTGCGGGCCTCTGTCGGAGACGATGACCTTGGGAAGGCCATGCAACCGAATCACCTGCTGGAGCAACATCTGAGCTGTCTTAGCAGCAGTAGGCAAGTTCTTGAATTGAAGAAAGTGTCCTGCATTAGTTAAGGTATCTACCACTACCAGTATCGCGTTACACCCCTCGTCCATGGGTAACCCCACCACAAAATCAAAGCTGATGTTCTGCCAAGGGCTGGACGGGGTGGGTAACGGCACTAAGACCCCCTTCGCTTTGCAGCACTCCCCATTGGCCCGAGCACAAGTGTCACATTGAGAGACCCAGGTCTTGACGCCTTTTACCATGTCTTCCCACCAAAAGGATCGCTGCAATGACGAAAGCGTTTTCTTACATCCAGGATGTCCTGCTAACACCGCGTTATGACACCAGTTGAATGCCTTCTGTCGGACCCCGTGAAGTGGCAAATACAGTCGATTGCAATGCAACGGTATGCCATGCTGAAGAGAGCGCTGTCGGTCCTTCGCAACCCATTCCTGCCATTGTGCTAAGGAACTGTGTTTTTTTACCTGATCCAAGAAATCGTCCACGGAAACAACACACAGGACCCTCTCGGGAGACACGATAGCCTCAGGAGAGACTGAGCGTGGAATTTCTGCATCGCTATGCCTTGATAACGAGTCAGCTTTTCTGTTGTCTGAGCCAGGACGGAAGGTTATCACGAAATTGTATCCGGAAAAGAACAAAGTCCATCGCATCTGCCTTTGTGTTAGGTGTCTGGCGGTCTTCATGTACTGCAGGTTGCGATGGTCCGTATAGACCGTGACAGGGTGTTGAGCCCCCCACAGATAGTGTCTCCATTCCTGGAAGGCTTTTTTTATGGCCAGGAGCTCTTTCTCCGCCACGGTATAACTGGTCTCGGCCGGTGTCAGTTTTTTGGACAAAAACGCCACCGGATGTAACTGGCCTGTCTCCCGTTCCCTCTGCGACAGGACTGCACCAATATCCACGTCCGAAGCGTCTTCTTCAACGATGAAAGGAACATCGACCTGAGGATGTCGTAATATCGGTGCTGAACAGAAAGCCTCCTTGAGCTGTACAAAGGCTTCAGTAGCCTCAGGAGTCCAGACATAGGGAACGCCTGGTTATAGGGGCTGCCAACTGTGAGAAGTGTGCTATGAAACGCCTGTAGTAGTTGGCGAAACCAAGGAAGCATTGGACCTCACGCGCGGTTCTGGGGACCGGCCACTCCTGCACCGCTGCCACTTTCCTTTCGGCCATACTGAACCCCTGGGGATTCAGAATCACACCCAGGAATTCTACCTGTCGGACGCTAAACTCACACTTGCTCAATTTGCAATACAAGTGGTTCTCCTGCAATCGTTGTAGTATCATACCCACATGCGTTGGGTGTTGGGCAGGGGAATCTGAACAAATGAGAATATCGTCGATATATACGACCGCTATGCGGTCCAGATATTCTTTCAGGACGTCGTTCAAGAAATACTGGAATGCCGCCGGGGCGTTACACAACCTGAATGGCATTACCAAGTATTCATACAGTCCAAATCGTGTCTTGAATGCTGTTTTCCACTCGTCTCCACTGCGTATACGGACCAGGTGGTAGGCCCCCCGAAGATCGAGACGAGTGTAAATGGTAGCTCCACGCACCTGGTCTAGCAACACGGGGATAAGTGGAAGCGGATAACGGTTCCTCACCGTGTTTTTATTCAGGACGCGATAGTCTATGCAAGCCCTTGTGTCTCCGTTGGCTTTTGCTGTAAAAAAAAGAGGCGAGGCTGCAGGAGAGCGAGAGGGACGGATAAACCCGATAGCACAGTAATGCTCCAGATATTCTCTTAGATGTCGGTTCTCTGGTTCAGACAGGGCGTACACTCTGCAAGACGGAAGGACTGCTCCATCTATCAGGTCAATCCGGCAATCGTACTCGCGATGGGGTGGTAACAGTTCGGCTTTATCCTCACTAAACACATCACGATAGGCGGTGTACTCCAACGGTAGCGCAACCGCTTACTCGGCGGCCGTGGCCACTTGATATGCCAAGGCAAGGGTCAGAGCTACGGAACCATGATTTCTCATGCACTGTGACAGGCACTCTCTAGACCTGAAACAAAGTGTTTTCTGTCTCCAGTCCATGGAAGGGCTGTGTCGCCACAGCCACGGCATTCCCAGTATAATCTCATACTGAGGAGCTTCGATAATATTGAGGATTATTTCTTCCACATGATCTTGTGGATCCCCCGGAAGAGTTAGTTCTAAGGTTTCGGTATGTTCGGTTATGGGTCCTGATTTCAGGGGGGTGACGTCTACCGCCAACACTGGCTCAGATTTTTTGCTACGCACTCTTTTCAACCCCAGTCGATGTACCAGTCCCTGGTCAATGAAATTCCCCGTAGCCCCGGAGTCTATCATGGACCGGACGTGGTGCGTCGTATGATGAAGGGTCAACAACATTTCTAACACAATGTGAGATTCAGAGTGTTTTTGCTCTGGCGTAGCCAATGATGGTATCTGCCACTCGGAACCCTGGACCTCCTCTCCTGTCTCCACAGAAGATGCCGAACTTTTTTTGGTTTCTCCTACCACGCTTACAGCCACTTTCTTCCCGGGGAAATAGGTGTTTCTTCTCTTGGGTTTGGACGGACAGCCTCGGACATAATGTCCTTTTTTCCCGCAATACATACATAGGCCCTGGGCCCGTTGGGTCTCCCTTTCAACTCTGGATAAAGGGTCCCGAACCGCTCCGATATCCATAGGTTCTGGCCCTGCTTCTTTAGAAGTAGGCATGGTCCGATTCTCCTGTTCTTTTACCTTTCGGCCAGGCGGTGGTCAAGCCTTAAGGTAAGATTAATAAGGTCAATGCAGGAGGTAGGTTGAGGGTCTATTTGTGCCAGCATGTCTTTCATCTCCTCACACAAGCCCTGGTAGTAAAGAGACATCCTCTTTTCTTCAGGCCAGGCAGTCTCCGCTATCAGACGGTTGAAAGCCGTCATGTATGTCACCAGATCCTTTTTTCCCTGCCTGAGCCCCAACAGCTCCCTAGCTGCGCTAAAGGTGGTAGCCCTATGGTCAAACACTCTTTCGAATTCCTTCCTGAATTCCTCCCAATCCGAAAGCAAAGGGTCATCGTTCCGTACCAATGGAACCGCCCAATCGGCCGCATCCCCTATGAGATAAGAGATCGCAAAAGCGACCCTGGACAGATTGTTAGGAAAGGACGCGGGCCTACAAGAGAAATGTAACGCTATTTGGGTAAGAAACGTTTGGATTTTATGAGGGTCCCCTGAGTACTGTTCTGGCGTGGCCAAAGGAACAGGAGGGGGCACCGTGACATGCACATGAGGGGTGGATGAAGAAGCATCAAAAGGGTTAAGAGCCTGTCTATCCACCTTTTCCCTCAATGCCGCGGTTTCTTCCCTGGACGCAGCCAACTCCTGCTGAACCAGCAGAAGTGCCTGCAGCACGTCAACCATTGTAGCCATGGTGGAGGAATACCCGGACCAGGAAGTGCGTTCTTTCGTGGGTATCGGATTCTGTCAGGGAATCTCGATGCTCCTCGGGATCCGGGTGATGCTCTAGTGGGTCCACCTCCATATCTCCCCAAGCTCGGTTAGTATATGTACCCCGAGCTTAGAGGTGATCAGGCTAGGGAAAAAGGAGGGGCCGGGATGGTGCTGCACGGCTGAGGCAATCTGAAACGACAAAATACAACCCGTTAACAAAGGCCAGTGACCCCTCCCTAGTCTCCTAATTCCCCTGTGTATTTTCACACACCTGAGTGAATCACCCCGCGTGGAACGACTAGGTATGACCCTGGGGCTTCTCCTATCGTGGCACTTCTGGAAGGCAATCTATAAAACACAAGCACCGGTTAACTTCTCTATTTCCACTACCGTGCTTACCTAATGTACTGGTGGAGCCTAACTTGATACATACCTGGTTACTACACCAGAAACCACTAAAGATGAAAGCCAGCGTCACCTTAATAAATTGTCACTCAGCCTACCCAAAGTACAAAGGACCGCACCCCTTCTGTTCCGTCACAGAAGAGCCGGTCAAAATCCAATGTTCATAGCACCAGAGCCCCAAAAGAAAGAGAAGGTCATAAATGAGAAGAGCAAAGTTCCACAGCTACCATACACATCTCCCGTCACCTACCGCCAACCGAAATGAGTCAACAGAGAACCGGGGCTCCTGGGCTCTTCGGTAATTAGCGTCTGATGGGAAGCATCAGCCTGGTGGAAAAGACGTCCTCACTGCTCCAAACGGAAATAAAGTATCTCCCCAAAACAAAACAAACAGGCGAGTCAGGATCCCCCAACGCCTTCTCTCCTTTTCCCTCGGAGAACAAACACCCGGTGACCGTGTCTTCGCTTAACCGCAGCGAAGCACCACAGCACCGGAGGAGCGCATCAGCCGACACACTCCTCAATCAGTCTAAGGATCTTAGTCTATAGGGATCTGTGTCTTCGCGTAAATAGCGGGAGACCAGCGAAACACCACAAGACCCTAAAGCAACCGAGTCAGCCGACTCAAAGCGCTGATTTCGCTGTGTGTATACAAGCGTTCTCCCAACACCAGCGGAAGATGCAAAGGGTGTCTGTGTCTTCGCGAAATATCGGCGAAACACCACTGCACCGGAGGTAACGGGCAGCCGCTCCGCTACAGTACCTGACGAAGAACAGAATCCGATACAACCCGACTTCATACCGCATGGTCGTCTGGGACTCGTAGTCCTTAAATATCAGGCAGGCGCTTTACTGTTGTGCATTCAGATCCTGACACAGACTCCTCACCCAGGCACACAAGGCTCTCCTCGACATGGGCCCTGAATACCTCAACAACCGCCTCATGTTCTACACACCTTCCCGCCAGCTCCGCTCCGCCAGTCTTGCCCTCGCCACCATCCCACGGATCCGCAGAACCACCAATGGAGGAAGATCTTTCACCTACCTGGCGGCCAAGACGTGGAACACCCTCCCCACCCACCTACGACTGACCCAGGACCATCCCTCCTTCAGGAAGAAACTCAAGACCTGGCTTTTCGAGCAGTAGCGGCACCCCCCCTCCACCAGCGCCTTGAGACCCTCGCAGGTGAGTAGCGCGGTCTATAAATGTACCTGATTGATTGATTGATTGATTGATTTGAGATTTTACAAGTAAGTTGGTGTTGTTTGTTTGGGGCATTGCAGTTGCTGCAAATACAATTTTTAAACTTTTTCACGATTAAAAAAAATATATATTGTGGGTAGGCACGGTATCCAGTAGGACCAGGGTTAGTCATGGGTGCATGATACAACTGTTTCTGTGAGTTTTGTTGAAGTTAAATATCATTTATGTCATGGAATTAAATAGCTCACTGTTATATGTGGATTTTTTTTTATTTTGGGGTGCGTGTAAAGCCACACTAGCCAGTAGGCCCAGCGTTAGTCAGTGGTGCATGGGCCAACTCTTTCTGTGGGGTCTTTTGAATTTAAACATCATTTAGGGCATGGATGGCATTGGATTGTGGTGATTTTAGTGTGTTTTTTTTATTTTTTGGGGTGGTGTTGGGGTCTTGCCATGTGGGTGGGGGCCATTTTGAGACCTGGTCCAGGCAGGGCCTGGCCATGTGGGTGGGGGACAAGGGGCCATTTTGAAGCCAGGCAGTGTGCCTGCTTTGTGCCATACCGGTACAAAAGGGGGTGGTGATGGACGAAGCATCTGAACCAATCAAACACTCACACCCAGTCAACAGATCTGGATTTAATCCATCCCCGTTCTTAAGCCCACTCTGCCACCCCAGTTCAGACATGGCCATATGCAAATCAGTCTGACCCCGTGCCTCATGGGAACAGTCCAGCCCAAACTGCCAAGCCATGCCTTCCCTGGACCGGAAACAAGCTTCCTAGGACCGGTTTCTGGCATTACAGCCGTCTTCAGCCAGGCTTGCTTGAATCCAGTGGCAAAGTGAGCAAGGGACTCACGTCTGAGCATACCCTGCCAACTTATGGCGAACAAAGCAGTACAAAAGGGGGTGGTGATTGACGGAGCATCTGAACCAATCAAACACTGACACCCAGTCAACAGATCTGGGTGTAATCCACCACCGTTCTTTAGCCCTATCTGCTACCCCAGTTCAGACATGGCCATATGCAAATCAGTCTGACCCTGTGCCTCATGGGAACAGTCCAGCCCGAACTGCCAAGCCATGCCGTCCCTGGACCTGAAACAAGCTTCCTAGGACCGGTTTCTGGCATTACAGCCGTCTTCAGCCAGGCTTGTTTGAATCCAGTGGCAAAGTGAGCAAGGGACTCACGTCTGAGCATACCCTGCCAACTTATGGCGAACAAAGCGGTACAAAAGGGGGTGGTTATGGACGGAGCATCTGAACCAATCAAACACTCACACCCAGTCAACAGATCTGGGTTTAATCCATCACCGTTCTTTAGCCCACTCTGCCACTCCAGTTCAGACATGGCCATATGCAAATCAGTCTGACCCTGTGCCTCATGGGAACAGTCCAGCCCGATCTGCCAAGCCATGCCTTCCCTGGACCGGAAACAAGCTTCCTAGGATCGGTTTCTGGCATTACAGCTGTCTTCAGCCAGGCTTGCTTAAATCCAGTGGCAAAGTGAGCAAGGGACTCACGTCTGAGCATACCCTGCCAACTTATGGCGAACAAAGTGGTACAAAAGGGGGTGGTGATGGACAGAGCATCTGAACCAATCAAACACTCACACACAGTCAACAGATCTCGGTTTAATCCATCACCGTTCTTTAGCCCACTCTGCCACCCCAGTTCAGACATGGACATATGCAAATCAGTCTGACCCTGTGCCTCATGGGTACAGTCCAGCCCGAACTGCCAAGCCATGCCTTCTCAGTGTGCCTGCTTTGTGCCATAGGCCTACACCCAGTCTGCCCTGCTTTCATCCATTATGTCCAGGGGTAGTCAGTGGTGCACGGACCAAGGCTTTCTGTGGGGTCTCTTGAATTTAAACATCATTTAGGGCATGGATGGCAATGGATTGTGGTGATTTTTTGTGTCTTTCGATTTTTTGGGGTGGTGTTGGGGCCTGGCCATGTAGGTGGGGGCCATTTTGAGGCCTGGTCCAGGCAGGGCCTGGCCATGTGGTTGGGGGTCAGGGGGCCATGTTGATGCCAGGCAGTGTGCTTTGTGCCATAGTCCTGCACCCAGTGTGCCCTGCTTTCATCCATTATGCCCCGGGGTAGTCAGTGGTGCACGGACCAAGGCTTTCTGTGGGGTCTCTTGAATTTAAACATCATTTAGGACATGGGTGGCATTGAATTGTGGTGATTTTTGTGTGTTTTTCGATTTTTTGGGGTGGTGTTGGGGCCTGGCGTTGTGGGTGGGGGCCATTTGGAGGCCTGGTCCAGGCAGGGCCTGGCCATGTGTTTGGGGGTCAAGGGGCCATTTTGAAGCCAGGCAGTGTGCCTGCTTTGTGCCATAGGCCTGCACCCAGTCTGCCCTGCTTTCATCCATTATGCCCAGGGGTAGTCAGTGGTGCACGGACCAAGGCTTTCTGTGGGGACTCTTGAATTTAAACATCATTTAGGGCATGGATGGCATTGGGTTGTGGTGATTTTTGAGTGTTTTTCAATTATTTGGGGTGGTGTTGGGGCCTGGCCATGTGGGAGGGGGCCATTTTGAGGCCTAGTCCAGGCAGGGCCTTGCCATGTGGGTGGGGGTCAAGGGGCCATTTTGAAGCCAGGCAGTGTGCCTGCTTTGTGCCATAGGCCTGCACCCAGTCTGCCCTACTTTCAACCATTATGCCCAGGGGTAAGTATGGGTGAATTTTGCGATTCTGCGGTCCGCGAATTAGCGTGAAATCACAAACAAATCAGCGAATTAGCGGATTTTCCTGCAAACTCGCTGATTTTTTCCGATTTGTACTCTACTCAACTGGAGTACTTTATACTGGCTAATCAGTAAGTGATACCTCGTTGGGTAAATGTAAAGTGCTTTTCCTACACTGCAGCTGCGTAAAGGGCAAGAAGATTTGTCTCCACTGACCATGAGTGCCTCTAACTTTGCCACCGCGCCAAAAGGCGCCGATGTCCCTTGAGTGTGCTGTCCTTCATAGTTGGGAAAGGGCGGGAAGACGTTTGATACCGCTAGTATGTGGTGTGGGGATTCTATGCATGTCAACATTCCTCTTGTGTATAAAGGGTCAGAGAGCGAGCAGGGCAGCAGATGAGGAGAAAGCAGCCTCCTGGTCACCGGAACTACACGGAGGTTGCGCTCGAGAAACTCAGGGATTCAAATACCTCCCTCTAGTATTACATCTAATTTTCCACGGCAGATATGTGGTTAAAGCACATTTGCCCAGCCTCAACCGTACTCACTAATGTTTTGGGCTGATTAAAACGTTACTGAATTTGAGCTTCAACTCGGGCACCTGCTTTATCTGTAAGTGCTTCCTGTTGAGGTTTAATTTTTGTGACAGGAGCCTCATGCCAGAATGAATCCTGGCCTGCATAGTTATCCACGAAGATGCCACCGTTTTGTGTAATACCTCTACTCAACTGGAGTACTTTCTACTGGCTAATCCAGTAAGTGCTACCTCATTGGGTAAATGTAAAGTGCTTTTCCTACACTGCAGCTGCGTAAAGGGCCAGAAGATTTGTCTCCACTGACCATGTGTGCCTGTAACTTTGCCACCACGCCAAAAGGCGCCGAGGTCCCTTGAGTGAGCTGTACATCATAGTTGGGAAAGGGCGGGAAGACGTTTGATACCGCTAGTGTGTGGTGCAGGGCTTCTATGCGTGTCAACATTCCTTTTGTGTATAAAGGGTCAGAGAGCGAGCAGGACAGCAGGTGAGGATAAAGCAGCCTCCTGGTCACAGGAACTACACGGGGGTTGCGCTCGAGAAACTCAGGGATTCAACGACCTCCCTCGAGTATTACAGCTAATTTTCAACGGCAGATATGGGGTTAAAGCACACTTGCCCACCCTCGACCGTGCTCACTAATGTTTTGGGCTGATTAAAACGTTACTGAATTTGAGCTTCAACTCGGGCACCTGCTATATTTGTAAGTGCTTCCTGTTGAGGTTTAATTTTTGTGACAAGAGCTTCGTACCTGAATGAATCCTGCCCTGCATAGTTATCCACGAAGATGCCACCGTTTTGTGCAATACCTCGACTCAACTGGAGTACTTTCTACTGGGTAATCCAGTAAGTGCTACCTCGTTGGGTAAATTTAAAGTGCTTTTCCTACACTGCAGCTGCGTTAAGGGCCAGAAGATTTGTCTCCACTGACCATGTGTGCCTGTAACTTTGCCACCGCGCCAAAAGGCGCAGAGGTCCCTTGAGTGCGCTGTCCATCATAGTTGGGAAAGGGCGGGAAGACGATTGATACCGCTAGTGTGTGGTGCAGGGCTTCTATGCGTGTCAACATGCCTCTTGTGTATAAAGGGTCAGAGAGCGAGCAGGGCAGCAGGTGAAGAGAAAGCAGCCTCCTGGTCACAGGAACAACACGGGGGTTGCGCTCGTGAAACTCAGGGATTCAAAGACCTCCCTCGAGTATTACAGCTAATTTTCAACTGCAGATATGAGGTTCAAGCACACTTGCCCAGCCTCGACTGTGCTCACTAATGTTTTGGGCTGATTAAAACGTTACTGAATTTGAGCTTCAACTCGGGCACCTGCTATATCTGGAAGTGCTTCCTGTTGAGGTTTAATTTTTGTTACAGGCGCCTCGTGCCAGAATGAATCCTGCCCTGCATAGTTATCCACGAAGATGCCACCGTTTTGTGCAATACCTCTACTCAACTGGGGTACTTTCTACTGGCTAATCCAGTAAGTGCTACCTCGTTGGGTAAATGTAAAGTGCTTTTCCTACACTGCAGCTGCGTAAAGGGCCAGAAGATTTGCCTCCACTGACCATGTGTGCCTGTAACTTTGCCACCGTGCCAAAAGGTGTTGAGTTCCCTTGAATGAGCTGTCCATCATAGTTGGGAAAGGGCGGGAAGACGTTTGATACCGCTAGTGTGTGGTGCGTGGCTTCTATGCGTGTCAACATTCCTATTGTGTATAAAGGGTCAGAGAGCGAGCAGGGCAGCAGGTGAGGAGAAAGCAGCCTCCTGGTCACAGGAACTACACGGGGGTTGCGCTCGAGAAACTCAGGTATTCAAAGACCTCCCTCGAGTATTACAGCTAATTTTCGACGGCAGATATGGGGTTAAAGCACACTTGCCCAGCCTCGACCGTGCTCACTAATGTTTTGGGCTGATTAAAAACGTTACTGAATTTGAGCTTCAACTCGGGCACCTGCATTATTTATATCTGTAAGTGCTTCCTGTTGAGGTTTAATTTTTGGCCCACAGGAAGCACTTACAGAGTTAAGGCAGGTGCCCGAGTTGAAGCTAACTTTGTAACCATTTTAGAATGGCGCCGGCAAGCTGCCAGAGTTGCATACTTGCAAGTTGCAACTCTGGCAGCTTGCCGGCGCCATTCTAAAATGGTTACCAAGTTAGCTTTCTTCAACTCGAGCACCAGCCTTAACTGAAATCCGCCCACTAGCGGCTTTGCGGCTTTTTCGGCAATTTCACGAGATTCGCGGATTGCGGAATTGCCGAACATCCACAAATTCCACGAGCGGAACGGATTTTCCACCCATAGTTACCCAGGGGTAGTCAGTGGTGCACGGACCAAGGCTTTCTGTGGGGTCTCTTGAATTTATAATATTTTAAACAACAAGAGAGTCAGGGTGTAAATCATCACTCTTTTACCCCTAATATCAGTTAGAATCAACAACAGAAGAGTGATAAATGCAGAACACCTCAAATGAAAACTTCAAAAGAGGAGAAAACGTTAAACCTGGTGAAAAGAAACACAAAAGTTAGTTCTAAAAGAACCCTCACTCACCAACCTGGTGGTGACATGCTTCACCATTGTGTTCCCACTGGAAGGACAGAATGTCCTCCCAGTGTGCTTCTACGCCTGTTTACAGCAGAGCTGGTTCTTTTGTGTGTTGTTGGCAGTGAAAAAAACAAAAGTGCTAAGTGAGTGCAAATTATGTTAAAAAATGCGTGGTTGTGACTGTCAACTACTTTATTAATAGTCCAGTCAGCATTAGTTAAAAACAGGTGGTATAGGGACTTGTAAATGGGTTTCTTTATTTGAAAACCCTTCGTCCTATAGAAAAATGGTCAACATGTTTCAGCTATAAGAGCCAAAATCGCTCAGCATTCGTCAGGACCAATTGTGTCATCCACAGGCGGTGTGCACGCACTAAGGCGCTCCCAGCCGTGAGGATATTTGTGTGAAAAATAAAAATGGGTAGATTACTCACGGATATACCCGTGTGGGCACTCACAGTAATTTACTGGGGCCTCATACCTGTTGAAAGAAAGGACAAAGCAGTGTTACTGGGAAAAGTTATTCACATAGTTCACTTATTGTCTATCAACAATAACAGGGCAGTGTTATCAAGACTTTCCCTTCACCAGCTGGCAGCCATATTGGTGATTTTATATTCAAGCAAGCATATGACTAACATCCAGTCATCTTTTATTGGCATTGCCTTTTTCAAAAAATTGACTTTATGTTTTATACAGAGTCAGTGACTCTATTTCTATATGACTGACTTCGTCTATAGAAATACATTAGAGGCTGCGTGACGTTCAGGACTGCTCAGTGCTTCCGAACTATGCCTCGAGGATAAGGAATTGATATTCTTTAGCATGTTCACATAAATTTTAAAAAACTTTGTATTTACTCTAAACGGAACCCATACAGACTCCGCTGAGCAATGTCAATTAAAACTAAGATAAAGTTTTTTAGAAAAATGGAAGACAGAAGAATCTCTCCACGAACTTACAAGTGATGCGTATGTATCGCATAACATGGACAGACACGGCAGGGGTTGTATTCTTCACGCCGTGCAATCTAAAAGTGATTGATAAGAGCGGTGTTAGCGTTTAACAGAAGCGCATACAATTCTGTCAGTTCCTCATTCCCACTCATAAGAGCATTTAAGGTTTGGGCCTGTTTCAATGTCTCACTTACTTTTTAGCCGCGGCTCCCCTCAAGCAAACCTAGCTTTTCACTTCCGTCACCCGAATGAACGTCGGGCTTTGGCGGGGTGCTCTGGAAATAACGTCAGACGCGGGTCACGTGATTGATGGCACATGACTCGCGAGTCATGACGTTTCTTTATGTCTTGTTGATATTTAAAGGAACAGAGGATATTTCACAGCTACAAATGTTTCTAAAACTTTATTGTACCAATCGGTAAAAAGAACAACCCAGGTATAGTCATGTCTTCTTATGAATAAAAACTACACGTTTGTGGTTAGATGACTATTTCCAACGGGGCTTTATGTGATAGACGATCTGGATCATGGACAATAAAGCCGAAATAGCAATGGTAGTATTATGAAATGGTCTAAGTGGCAAAACATGTTTATACCCTTTTGAATAGGCAATGTGTCGATCTTCTGTGGCACAAAGAAGGTGTTAGTATTTAACAAGTTTAGTGAATGTTTCTCTGTATCACTACACTTGGCAATCCAAGTACCTCTTAGTAGTCATAGGGTAAAATATCTGAAATGGTTGAGATATAATGTAACATGACAGAAGAAATACCTAGTGAGTACTTATGGATTATAGATGTATGGGGGCATCTGTTCAGGGAAGTATCTGAGAACTTTGATAATCTTTACGCAATATAGATCTTATTGCTGATGGATTTAGCGCCGTAGCACAGATCCCCAAGGAATGTCATCGTTCAATCCTAGACGGTGACTGGACAGGCGATGAATCCATCGCTGTTATTTCTCAAAAAGACTTCTTTCATTACCACCAGCAACATGTTCGATGATAGTCCATCGCATGTCGTTCGGTGTGTGATTCATTTCAATAAAGTGATTACTTAATTTTGTAGCATTCCTCTTACATCGGATATTACTCCGATGTTCACAGAGCCTCAGTTTGAAACGTCTAGTCGTCATTCCTACGTACTTTCGGGCACATGTACATGTTATTAGATAAACCACATTGCTTGTGTTGCAGTTCGTATGGCTGCGTTGTTCCCACTGTTTTCCTGGTTCAATATCAAGGAACTTGCTGTGAGTCGTCAAATGGCAGACGCTACAGTCCCCTCATGGGAAGTGGCCTGTCACTGCTGGGAGCCCCCAGGCATTCAGTACAGTAGCCACCTGTTTGTTCTGTTGTATTGCAGGGCGGGTGTGTACTAGTGAATCTTTAAGACTTGTAGCTCTCTTATAGGCAAAAAGGGTTTTTTCCCACTCGTACTGGTTGCTTGTTATAATTTTCCAGTTCTTTTGGATACAGCAGCTCACAATATTGGATTTATTTTATTTATTTTGCACATTTATTAAGCACACTGTTACCGGAAAGGTGTCCTGGCGCTAAATGACCACTAAAGTGCGTAACAGAATGGATTAGTGTGTGAATAGCCAGGTTTTCAGGGCCCTTCTATAGGGCAGCAGGTCGGAAATCTGCCTAAGGGCCAATGGGAGAGCGTTCCAAGCCCTAGCCGCCCCCAGGGAGAAACTCCTTCCCCCCCAGCGAGCCTTCCTTACTTTAGGGACTAAGATAAGTCCTTGGTCAGAGGACCTAAGCGTCCTGGTCGGCTTGTACCATTGAAAGAACGCGGTCATGCAGTGAGGGCCCAGGCCCTTCAATGCTTTGAAAAGTACACAAAGCGTCTTAAAGACTATTCTTTATCGCACTGGTAGCCAATGAAGCTTTACCAGATCTTGTGCTACTGAAGAAAATTTGGAAGTTCCTGTAATCAGACGGGCCGCTGCATTTTGTAAGATTTGTAATTTATTGAGCAGCCCCTGTTGGGCATTTAAAAGCAGGCTGTTGCAATAATCAAGACGTGATAGTGCCAGTCCTGTTACCACGGTCTTTCTGTGTACGTCAGGGATGAAAGGCAGCACTTTCCGTATAGTTTTCAGGATATAGTGGATGGAAGAAGACAGAGCGTTGACTTGGGGCCTGCAGGAGAGAGTGTCGTCCATCAGAACCCCCAGGTTTTTCACCTTAGTAACTGGAGAGGGGGGTGTCCCCATTTCTTCGGGCCACCATCTTGGGGACCAGAAGTTGTCTTTGGCCCCAAATAGCAGAACTTCAGTCTTTGCTGAGTTCAATTTAAAACAGTTTTCTGCCATCCAGGTACTCACCTCACTCATGCAGTCCCTGAACCTGTCCGCTGTGTCATCCACTCCACCCGGTAGCAGAGACACTATGATCTGAGTGTCATCTGCATAAGATGTAACACTGAAGCCAAAAGATCTTATAACTGGCGCCAGGGTGGAGACGTACACATTGAAAAGGGTCGGGCTCAAGGACGAGCCTTGAGGGACTCCACAAGGAAGTACAAAAGGGGCCGATTCATAGTCTCCCATGGCCACCACCTGAGTTCTGCTGGCAAGGAAGGCCTGCAAGATCTTAAGGGCCATTCCCTGAATTCCGCAGGCCCTTAACCGGTCCACCAACAACCTGTGGTGGACCGTGTCGAAGGCCGAGGACAAGTCCAACATGATCAGGGCGGCTCTACCACCTGCATCCATCACTTGTCTTATGTCCTCCGCAGATTTTATCAGAGCTGATTCTGTACTATGTCCTGACCGGAATCCGTGCTGAGATAAGTCCAGACGTTGTGCTTTCCCTAGAAATGCGCTAAGCTGTGTATTTATTAGATCCTCTATGATTTTAGCTGGTAGTGGTAATCTAGCGATGGGCCGATAGTTATTCAGGTCACCCACATCTAGGTTCGATTTTTTCAGAAGAGGTAGGATCGATGCCTTTTTCCAGCGCATGGGGTACTCACCACTTTCCAGCATGTTGTTGAAAAGTGGGGTGAGTCTGGCTGCTATGATGGAAGGGACAGTTTTTAAGATAGTGACTGGGCAGGGGTCACCCGGAGAGCCTGATTTAATCCTTTGTATCCAAATCACGACATCCTCCTTGGTGATAGGGGAGAAACTAAGTAGTTCTCCTGTATGGCTGTCCGTCTCTGACCTGCCTGGGTTAGTCAGTGGAGGGTTGGCCTTAACTAGGTGATCAAGGGAGTGAAAGATCTTCACGACCTTGCCCTGAAAGAATTTAGCCAGGTCTTCACATAACACCCACTTGGGGGGGTTTCCACGGATTTGGGAGCCGCAAGAGATGTCACTGTGCGGAATAATTCCTTAGAGGAGTTACTCGCACTCTGGATGCGCGTAGTGAAAAAAGCCCTTTTGGCTGATCGAATCATCTCTTTATAGACTCTCACTTCTGCATTCAGAAGCTTTTTATCTACCTCCTTGTAGTGCTTCCTCCAGTTTCTCTCCAGTTTTTTGCATTTCACCTTGTGGTCTCTAATTTGTTCCGAGAACCAAGGGGCTGATGGACTAGAGCGTGTGGAAAGATACATTTTAGGGGGTACTAAATGCATACATGCCGCATCTAGCCAGTTAGTGTAGCGCAAGGCCGCCTCCTCGACCGTGGACAGAGGATTAAAGGTAGTTACGCATGTTAATGGTGCCTCCGTTGTCATCGCCTTCGGGTATGAGTCCAACAGTGCATCCCTGTGTTGATTAGTGGCTCTCTTTCGACTTTTGGAGAGGATCTTGTTAGGGTATCCCCGCAATTCCAGCTTTTTTGTCAGTTCGTCTGCTTGAATTTTAAAATCTGCCAATTCACTGCAGTTCCTCCTGTTGCGAAGATATTGTCCATAGGGGAGGTTTTCCCGCAAAGGACGCGGGTGGAAACTAGAGAAATGCAACAGATTATTTTTAGATGTTGGTTTGTGGAAAGTCTTCGTTTGAATTAAATTATCTCGTTTATTGATAGTCACATCGAGGAAGGTGATACTCTCTTTCGCATATTCATAGGTGAATTTTAGATGAGGATCACAGGTGTTAATCCAGGTAAAGAAAGGAAGAAGTGTAGCCTCTTCCCCTTTCCATATCAAGAGAACATTGTCTATGTAACGTTGCCATAAAACGATGTTAGAAGCGAAAGGATTTCCAGGGACCAAGATGAATTTCTTCTCAAAACTATAGACATACAACCCCGCCACCGAAGGGGCAAAGGTGCTGCCCATAGAGGTCCCGGTTACTTGAAGGAAGATCTTGCGTTCATATTCAAAGAAATTCCTCTTAAGGGCCAGGGTTGCACAATCCACTACAAAGGAGCGAGTCGTGGTAAAATTCCAAGTGGTTCGGTCTAAGGCCTCAGCTACCACCCTGATGGTCTCGTCTTGCGGTATGCAGGTGTAAAGGCTCTCGATATCGAGAGTAACTAGGAAGCAAGGTTCCTTTGGCATCTCGATGGTGCGTAGCATAGCTAAGAGGCTCTTGGTGTCTTTTATGTACGTCTCTGTGGATTGTATTATAGGTTTCAAGAAAAAATCGAGGTACTGTGATAAAGGCTCTAATAGAGACCCGATTCCAGAGACTATCGGGCGTCCAGGAGGTTGCAGGATGTTTTTGTGGGTTTTTGGTAACGTATAAAAATACGGTACTTTCCCACTAGATGACATCAAAAAATCGGATTCTCGTTTCGATATCCAACCATCCCGTTCAGCTGTAGTGACCAACTCACTGATCTCATCGCGTAAGTTATCCGAAGGATCTTATCTCAGGAGAACATAGTTGTTGTTATTATTCAGTAATCGTTTACATTCACGATCTTAATCTGATTTCTCCTGAATCACTATGCCTCCGCCTTTGTCGGCACTCTTGATCACGATAGTCTTATTTTGTTTTAGCGTTTGAATCGCTTGGTATTCGCTTGCTTTTAGGTTTTTGTACACAGTAGGGCTGGTTAGCGTTTCCACCTCGTGAAGTACAGCCTGCTCAAAAGCTAAAATCTCAGGGGGAATGAGATGAGCTGGAGGGGTGAAGTTAGATTTCAATTTGAATGGCGTGTCAGTCTGAAAAGTGTCTGTTGGTTCATTCTCCTTATTTTCCAAAAAACCTTTCAGTCGCTATTTCCTAAAGAACTCGTTCAACTCACATAGCAGTTTGAAACGGTCAAGTCGGGGAGTTGGTATGAAGCCTAGGCCTTTTTCCAACACAGTTTTTTCGGCTTCATTTAGCGTGTATGAGGACAAATTTGTCACTAGGCTTATTTGTTGCTTGGGCCTGCTCTCTGTTCCCCAGTCTTGCTCCGGGTATTGTCCCCCACTGCTTCTGACTGTTCCCAGTGAACTTGGTTGGATCCTTTCTGTCTCCCCCTGCCTCGTCGGCCCCTGTCTAAAAAAGGCTGGGGATATGTGTTTTGGTGGAAATGGGGCTGTGGGACAAAATGTGGATTCCACCCCATCGTTGGTGGGAAGGGGGGTTGGAAAGGGTTATTTGGGTAAGGTGTTAGTCCCGTTTGTTGGAAATGTGGTGGCCATCTTTGAAAGTTGGGATAGCTTTGATTACCACGACCTCTTCCACGTCCCCTCCCTCTATTCCCTCTTTTGGTGTTGCCTCCACTGGAACCACTTGTGTTAGAATCTTATGAAGAGTCTGAATTATAATCCGTCACTGTTGAGGGGACATATTCAGGACTGGCATAAGGATACACGCGGGTGTAGGACCAGCGTTTCAGATCTTTTTGCAGTTTCTGTGCCTTAGACTGCGCTAAATTCTCTTTGTATTCGTTCTGTTGCTTATTTAACGCTTCCAGTTTCTTTTTGTAACCTGTGAGTGTTGCTTTAAAATGAGACTCAGTAGTTTGAAGTTCTAATAGTGGGGCTTCAGACAAACGAAGTGCCGTTTTAATGATTAAAATGCCCCAGTCCCTGGTGCAGTGCCACGCAATCTGCGCCCACTCTTTGCGGAACACAGCATCATCCAGGAATATTCTTGGGGCATTGCTCACTAATAACCCTTTCGGCGCTGCATTGTTGTTAAGATACTCCTTTATCATGGTGCCGTGCAATATAGCTCTAATGCGACTTCTTTTAAGATCTCCAAGTTTTTCCCAGTCGCCATTCTGGGAGATCGTTTGCGCCAGTAAGTTGTCGGAAAAGAGGGAAGTATCACCCAACAGGGCATCTACTTCCTCCTTAGAAAAAGAGAGGCCTATGTCTTCCATTATTTTAAAAAAAATTCTTTCAAAGCACAAAGTCTCTAAAAGAAAAATGTGCACTGCTAATCAGAAATCTCTTGCAGCTGTGCGCTGCCAAGTACTATTTTAAACAACAAGAGAGTCAGGGTGTAAATCATCACTCTTTTACCCCTAATATCAGTTAGAATCAACAACAGAAGAGTGATAAATGCAGAACACCTCAAATGAAAACTTCAAAAGAGGAGAAAACGTTAAACCTGGTGAAAAGAAACACAAAAATTAGTTCTAAAAGAACCCTCACTCACCAACCTGGTGGTGACATGCTTCATCATTGGGTTCCCAATGGAAGGACAGAATGTCCTCCCAGTGTGCTTCTACGCCTGTTTACAGCGGAGCTGGTTCTTTTGTGTGTTGTTGGCAGTAAAAAAAACAAAAGTGCTAAGTGAGTGCGAATTATGTTATAAAATGCGTAGTTGTGACTGTCAACTACTTTATTAATAGTCCAGCCAGCATTAGTTAAAAGCAGGTGGTATAGGGACTTGTAAATGGGTTTCTTTATTTGAAAACCCTTCGTCCTATAGAAAAATGCTCAACATGTTTCAGCTATAAGAGCCAAAATCGCTCAGCATTCGTCAGGACCAATTGTGTCATCCACCGGCGGTGTGCACGCACTAAGGCGCACCCAGCCGTGAGGATATTTGTGTGAAAAATAAAAATGGGTAGATTACTCACGGATATACCCTTGTGGGCACTCCCAGTAATTTACTGGGGCCTCATACCTGTTGAAAGAAAGGACAAAGCAGTGTTTCGGCTTTATGGTCCATGATCCAGATCGTCTATCACATAAAGCCCCGTTGGAAATAGTCATCTAACCACAAACGTGTAGTTTTTATTCATAAGAAGACATGACTATACCTGGGTTGTTCTTTTTACCGATTGGTACAATAAAGTTTTAGAAACATTTGTAGCTGTGAATTATCCTCTGTTCCTTAAAATATCAACAAGACATAAAGAAACGGCATGACTCGCGAGTCACGTGCCATCAATCACGTGACCCGCGTCTGACGTTATTTCCAGAGCACCACGCCAAAGCCCGACGTTCATTCGGGCGATGGAAGTGAAAAGCTAGGTTTGCTTGAGGGGAGCCGCCGGCTAAAAAGTAAGTGAGACATTGAAACGGGCCCAAACCTTAAATGCTCTTACGAGTGGAAATGAGGAACTGACAGAATTGTATGCGCTTCTGTTAAACGCTAACACCGCTCTTATCAATCACTTTTAGATTGCACGGCGTGAAGAATACAACCCCTGCCGTGTCTGCCCATGTTATGCGATACATACACATCACTTGTAAGTTCGTGGAGAGATTCTTCTGTCTTCCATTTTTCTAAAAAACTTTATCTTAGTTTTAATTGACATTGCTCAGCGGAGTCTGTATGGGTTCCGTTTAGAGTAAATACAAAGTTTTTTTTAATTTATGTGCACATGCTTAAGAATATCAATTCCTTATCCTCGAGGCATAGTTCAGAAGCACTGAACACTCCTGAACGTCACGCAGCCTCTAATGTATTTCTATAGACAAAGTCAGTCATATAGAAATAGAGTCACTGACTCTGTATAAAACAGAAAGTCAATTTTTTGAAAAAGGCAATGCCAATAAAAGATGGCTGAATGTTAGTCATATGCTTGCTTGAATATAAAATCACCAATATGGGTGCCAGCTGGTGAAGGGAAAGTCTTGATAACACTGCCCTGTGATTGTTGATTGACAATAAGTGAACTATGTGAATAACTTTTCCCAGTAACACTGCTTTGTCCTTTCTTTCAACAGGTATGAGGCCCCAGTAAATTACTGTGAGTGCCCACACGGGTATATCCGTGAGTAATCTACCCATGTTTATTTTTCACACAAATATCCTCATGGCTGGGTGCGCCTTAGTGCGTGCACATCGCCGGTGGATGACACAATTGGTCCTGACGAATGCTGAGCGATTTTGGCTCTTATAGCTGAAACATGTTGACCATTTTTCTATAGGAAGAAGGGTTTTTAAATAAAGAAACCCATTTACAAGTCCCTATACCACCTGTTTTTAACTAATGCTGGCTGGACCATTAATAAAGTAGTTGACAGTCACAACCACGCATTTTTTAACATAATTTGCACTCACTTAGCACTTTTGTTGTTTTTCACTGCCAACAACACACAAAAGAACCAGCTCCGCTGTAAACAGGCGTAGAAGCACACTGGGAGGACATTCTGTCCTTCCAGTGGGAACCCAATGATGAAGCATGTCACCACCAGGTTGGTGAGTGAGGGTTCTTTTAGAACTAACTTTTGTGTTTCTTTTCACCAGGTTTAACGTTTTCTCCTCTTTTGAAGTTTTCATTTGAGGTGTTCTGCATTTATCACTCTTCTGTTGTTGATTCTCCCGTCTCTTAAAATTAAACATCATTTAATGCATGGATAGCATTGGATTGTGGTGATTTTAGTGTATTTTTCGATTTTTTAGGGTGGTGTTGGGGCCTGGCCATGTGGGTGGGGGCCATTTTGAGACCTGGTCCAGGCACGGCCTGGCCATGTGGGTGGGGGGCAAGGGGCCATTTTGAAGCCAGGCTGCTTTGTGCCATACCGGTAGAAAAGGGGGTGGTGATGGACGGAGCATCTGAATCAATCAAACACTCACACCCAGTCAACAGATCTGGGTTTAATTCATCGCCGTTCTTTAGCCCACTCTGCCACCCCAGTTCAGACATGGCCATATGCAAATCAGTCTGACCCAGTGCCTCATGGGAACAGTCCAGCCCAAACTGCCTGGTCCAGGCAGGGCCTGGCCATGTGGTTGGGGGTCAAGGGGCCATTTTGAAGCCAGGCAGTGTGCTTTGGGCCATAGGCCTGAACCCAGTCTGCCCTGCTTTCATCCATTTTGCCCAGGGGTACTCAGTGGTGCATGAAACAACTCTCTCTGTGTGGTTTCGCTTCTATTAATGTAAACATCCACTTTGATTAGAAATAATTGCAATTTTTATTTTTGGTCTTTCCGTTTTTGGGTGTGTTGTAATAATAAATGCCTAGTTGCAAATATTAATTAAAGCACGACATATGCAACATGTATTTAACTGATGTTCCCCTGGCTTCCTTTGCTTTTAGGTGCACAAAGAAAACCAAGAATCATCCTCATCCTTCATCATCAGTGCCAGGAAGAAGTCTTGCTGCGGTGTGTGCAGCACAACGTCACGTGACGTCACGTGTGGCCACAGACAACTCGGCAACTCGTGCAACTGCGGCCTGCTGTTCTGACATCTGAAGAAGATGGGCCCAAAGAAAGGTGGCCGTAGCTCCTCTACCAAGAAAGTTGCCAGTGCCACTGCCTGTCAGAAGGCGCAGAAGAAGCAAGTGGCGCCACTTACCAAGGAGACTGGTGTGCCCACAGACACTTTTTGGGGAAAAAAAACTATGCCTGCAGCAGTGGTGTCCGCCTGGGACCAAGCTGGAAGCAGCAGCTCAACTTCATTGGTCTCAGTGCCACCACGCCAAGTTATGTCCAAGGCCATGAGTGCCGCAGAGGCAACCACTTTAATTGCTCAATCACTATCGACCAGTGATGTTGGCGTTGACTCATCGCAAGAAAGTACAATCCAATCAACGCAGCTTGTAACTCATTTGATGAGTGATCAAGCACAGCCGCAACGACAACCACAGGTGCAACAAGGATAGGCGCAAGGAGTGGCGCAAGGAGTGGCGCAAGTAGAGGCTCAAGTAGAGGCGCAATGAGTGGCGCAAGTAGAGGCGCAAGGAGTGGCGCAAGAAGTGGCGCAAGGAGTGGCACATCAAGGAGGCACAGTAGTCTGGTAGAGACACCAATGCGAAAAAGTGCATCAATGAGCCTAACTGGTTTGAAGAGGTCTGGATCCTCCTCATCACATATGAAAACGGTCCAGACCACCATTAAAACCATGTTTTGGTCGGAGGCGCTATTTGAACGCAACCACCCAACGGCACGTCTTTATAATGCAATGCTGGCTAAAATGTTAGGGCTGGACCTTCTCCCTTTTTCTTTCGTGGAAGGGGTGGTTTTTCTAGAATTTGTGGCAACAGTCTGCCCTAAATGGAAGGTTCCTAGCCGGTCCTATTTTGCCAGAGTTGCGGTTCCAGCATTACATCAAGATGTGCTGGAGGTGATTGGGGCAGCTTTGCAGAAGAGTGCTGTTCACACTATCCACCTGACAGCAGACATGTAGACTAGTTGCCAAGCCCTTGATCACATGTGCATCACTGCACACTGGGTCTCTTTTGCAGGGGTTAGAAACAAGTTATATGCAGGTGTTGACAGTGACACAGTTTTTACAAGCTAGTCGGAAACATGCAACAGTAGCCATGTTTGCCAGGGAGAAATCTCATACTGCAGTAAACATTTTGGAGGAGTTTAACAGTAAGGTCTTTGAATGGCTGCATCCAAGAAAGCTCATGATTGGTTATGTTTCCACGGATAATGGCAGTAATATAGTTAGGGCCATGAATGATGGTGGCTATTTCAGAGTGCCGTGTTTGGCGCACAGTATTAACATTGTTGGTCAAGATTTCTTGAAAAAAGAAAACACAGGCAGCAAGTTACTGACCATCTTGCCGAAGAATCTGCACACATTTCAGCCATTCTTTTAAGGCTCGGAAGCAGCTGAGGAAACTTCAACATGACCGTAGAGTGCCAGTCAGAGGACTCATCCAGGAGGTGGTAACACGTTGGAACTCAACCTTCTACATGCTTGAGCGTCTGTCTGAGCACTGCTTGGTAATCAATGAGTATGTCTTTGCACTGGGTTCTTCTATGAAAGACATGAGGCTAGAGTTGGAAGAATGGGACCTAGTTAAAAGCCTGACAGACATGCTTCGTCCTTTTGAGGTCTTCACGCGTGCAGGCAGCAGGGAGGACTGTACTTTGGGCAAAGCTATCCCATTGTTGCGCATGCTAGAGCACCAACTGAAGGCGGTGTCTTCAACGTTCAAAGATGATGCTGGCAAGCAAGACGCATATCCGTTGGAGGAGAGTTTATTAACCTGCCTAGTTGACAATGAAAGGCTTAGAAAAATGCACACAGAACAACATTACATTTGTGCTACTATTCTGGATCCACAGTACAAAAAGGCACTGGCCAGCAAAGCATTCATTTTACTGAGGCAGATGTTTCAAAGTACAAACATTGGCTAGCTCTGTCAGCCACTCTGTTAAAAAAAGAGCGGCAGGAAATTGAAGGAACCGGCAGAAGTACTACTGAATCAGCAGGCCATCCGGCGTCAAGGTCCACTTCGGTGGCCGAAGGCAGTAACTTTCCCTCACAGCTGTTACCGACACCAGCAACCGTATCATCATCCTCACCTGCACCAGGACCAGCCATAATATTGTCGGAAGCGGATTCGATAACCCATCAAGGGTTTGCTCGTTCCAGTGTTGATGCCAAGGCCTCAGATGGTACGCAAAGTCCAGCACCCCTGGATGACCTTGAGTGGATGGTGCAGGCCTATCTGGATGACCCCATAGAGGTCTACATTGATCGCAACCCATTGCTGTATTGGTATGGGAAAATGGGTCAATGGCCACTGATCACCAAGCTGGCTCTAAATTATGTGTCTTGCCACTCGCAAGCTTGTCTTCTGAACGTGTTTTTAGTGCTGCTGGTGCCATTGTAACTTCAAAAAGGACCCGCCTCCCATCCAAAAATGTGGAGAGGTTAACAATGATCAAGATGAACCAGCACTTAATACAACCAGATTACAAAATACGTGAATCCACGCAGGAAGAAGAGGGCACTGACTTAGGTGATGGAAGTTCTTCTCTGTTAGCTCACCTACTCCCGTCTTTATTCACAGAGTTTGAGGACGAGCTCTCCTTCCCTGACACCTAGGCCTGAAACTGACTTCCTTTTTATTTTGTCCTGACTCCTTATTCACTTTTACTCCTGTGTGTCTTTCTTCGTTTTGCAACTTTTACCACAACAAAACTCTAATCACAACAAATACATCAGCAGCACTGTCTTCGTCTTATTTCCTTATTGAAGGTGCCGCTGTCTGCAATCCTGAAGTTCACTCGTTCACAACTCAGTCATGCTCCTCTATCCTCCTCCTCCAGACTCCCCCTATCAATTTCCCTCAAAGCAGATGTCTGGATTACGCAGAATGAAGAAACTGTCGCTTCGTATACGAGTCCCCTCAAAAGAAGTTGGACTGGAATTACTGACCATATGCTGATTGCTGACAGTTACTTCTGAAATTGACACGAGAGGCTGCCCTATGGGCCTTCACTTTAAGAACAAGATACGGCCAAAAAGTGGAACAGGTAATGAATAATGAGATGGCATGCAGTGGACAGCACTGGCTGTCTCGCTCTGATGAAAGCAATTGCTGTTTGTTTGTTGTGCATGAAATGAATCATATGTCGTCTGTTATTATTTAATCTTTTACTAAGTATGGGCCGAAAATCCGTTCCGCTCATGGAATTTGAGGATTTTCCACCATTTCGTGATCCACGAATCTCGCGAAATTGCGGAAAAGTCCGCGAATCCGCGAGCGGGACGAATTCTTTCCAGGAAGCACTTACAGGGTTACATCAGGTGCCCAAGTTGAAGCTAATTTCTTTGTAACCATTTCCAAAATGGTTACAAAGAAATTAACTTCAACTTGGGCACCTGCGGTGACCGTGTAGGTACTTCCTGAGCGGTGCCTCCAGAGTTCGTTGCCTACTTGCAACTATTCTCTGACCCTGCTCTGACCCTCCAAGCAGGCTCAGAGAATAGTTACAAGTATGGCACTGAGTCTCCTGTCACAAAAATTAAACCGCAAAAGGAAGCACTGACAGATAAGGAAGCAGGTGCCGGACTTGAAGCTCAAATTCAGTAACACATTAACCAGCCCCAAATTAATTTGTCTTGGTTGAGGCTGGCTGGGCAGGTGTGCTTTCTCCCTATAATCTACAGTGGTGAACCAGAGGGTGCTGTGATGAACCAGAAGGTGCTGTGGTGAACCAGAGGGTGGCAGTGGTGAATCAGAGGGTGGCAGTGATTAACCAGAGGGTGGCAGTGGTGAACCAGAGGGTGGCAGTGGTGAACCAAAGGGTGGCAGTGATGAACCAGAGGGTGGCAGTGGTGAACCAGAGGGTGGCAGTGGTGAACCACCGCAACAGGAAGCACTGACAGATAAGGAAGCAGGTGCCGGACTTGAAGCTCAAATTCAGTAACACATTAACCAGCCCCAAATTAATTTGTCTCGGTTGAGGCTAGCTGGGCAGGTGTGCTTTCTCCCCATAATCTACAGTGGTGAACCAGAGGGTGCTGTGATGAACCAGAAGGTGCTGTGGTGAACCAGAGAGTGGCAGTGGTGAATCAGAGGGTGGCAGTGATTAACCAGAGGGTGGCAGTCGTGAACCAGAGGGTGGCAGTGGTGAACCAGAGGGTGGCAGTGATGAACCAGAGGGTGGCAGTGATGAACCAGAGGTTGCTGTGATGAACCAGAGGGTGGCAGTGGTGAACCAGAGGGTGCTGTGATGAACCACAGGGTGGCAGTGGTGAACGAGGGGGTGACAGTGGTGAACCAGAGGGTGGCAGTGGTGAACCAGAGGGCTGCAGTGGTGAACTAGAAGGTGGCAGTCATGAACTAGAGGGTGGCAGTGGTGAACCAGAGGGTGACAGTGGAAACCAGAGGGTGGCAGTGATGAACCAGAGGGTGGCAGTGATGAACCAGAGGGTGGCAGTGGTGAACCAGAGGGTGCTGTGATGAACCAGAGGGTGACAGTGATGGACCAGAGGGTGACAGTGATGAACCAGAGGGTGGCAGTGATGAATCAGAGGGTGGCAGTGATGAACCAGAGGGTGGCCGTGATGAACCAGAGGGTGGAAGTGGTGAACCAGAGGGTGGCAGTGGTGAACCAGAGGGGGGCAGTGGTGAACCAGAGGGTGACAGTGGTGAACCAGAGGGTGGCAGTGGTGAACCAGAGGGTGGAGGTGAGGAACCAGAGGGTGGCAGTGGTGAACCAGAGGGTGCTGTGATGAACCAGAGGGTGGCAGTGATGAACCAGAGGGTGACAGTGATGTTATGTTATGTTAATTTTGTCTTTTATAGCGCGCGGCTACTCAAAGAGAGTGTCCCCGCACTTTTATTGACAGCCTGATAAAGACAAACACAACACAGAGATAAAAAGGACGGAGTCAACTAAAAAGAAAGAGGAGTCTAAAGGGCAAAAAGCCAAGTTTTAAGGCCCTTCCTAAAGGCCAACAAATTCGAGGTGCTGCGCAGTGCCAAAGGCAGAGTATTCCTGAGCTGTGGAGCCCGCAGCCTAAAAGAGCGGCCTCCAATACGGGCCTTCTTCACACGAGGGACCGTGGCAAGGAACAACGATTCTGATCTCAGCGATCGTGCCCGATGGTAAAAGGCGAGCCTCCTTTGCAGATATTTAGCCCCAGAGGCGTGAAGAGCCTTGTGTGCCAGGGTCAAGGCCTTAAAAACTATCCGCTTCTGGATAGGGAGCCAATGGAGAGACTGCAAAAGGCTGGAGACTCTGGCTCGCCTGTGAAGGCCGAATATGGCCCGCGCGGCCGTATTCTGGACCACCTGCCGCCGTTGCAAGAGATACTCCGGCAGGCCAAGGTATAGGACGTTGGAATAGTCCAATCTTGAGCCAATTAAGGCCTGTACCGTAGTCCTCCTGTGATCCTCAGAGAGCAAAGGAAGAAACTTCCGAAGCATCCTGAGGAAGGCAAAACAGGTGCCAGTAAGAGCAAGGATCTGAGATCTTAAAGTCAGACCATTGTCTATCCTGATCCCCAGGTTCTTGGCCGACTGAGACGATCGAGCTGGAGGAGACATATCAGCGGGCCACCATTCCTGCCAATCTGGGTCGGATTGGCAACCAAAAAAGAGTACCTCAGATTTATCTGAGTTGCACCTGAGGCTGTTCAGCTGGAACCATTTAAAGACGGCCCCAAGGCACTCACGGATACTCTCTCCATCGAAATCCTCTCCTTTCCCGCAGGTAAAGAGGAGCTGGGTATCGTCGGCATAGGATATGATCTGGGCCCCAAAAGACTCAGCCAATGCCGCCAGAGGGGTCATAAAGATGTTAAATAGAGTCGGGCTCAGCACCGAGCCCTGCGGGACTCCGACTCCCAAAGGCGGCATCTCAGCCGAACTCGATGAGGCCCAGACCGTTTGTCGACGACCAGCCAGAAACGATCTAAACCAGCTAAGCACAGTCCCCCTCAGACCGATCTCATAAAGTCTGACGAGCAAACCCTCGTGGGGGACGGTGTCAAAGGCCGCCGACAGGTCCAGCATTACCAGCATGGCTTTGCCACCCGAATCCAGCGCCTCCTTGATGGCTTCAGAAACCTCCAGCAACGCCGTCTCAGTACTAAGGTTAGGGCGGAAGCCAGATTGAGTGGAATGAAGCAGATCGTAAGATTCTAAAAAATTAGAAAGCGCAATATGCACATGCTTTTCCAAGATTTTGGCCAGCGCAGGGAGGAGAGAAATAGGCCTATAATTGGCCAAGACCTCTGGATCCAAACCAGGCTTTTTAAGGAGGGGAATGACCATTGCCTGCTTCCAAGCCTGGGGGGCCACGCCCCGGCTCAGAGAGAGATTCAGGAGGGGATTCGCCAACGGATTTACAACTACCACCATCTTCGCCAGAAATTTGGCCGGGCATGGGTCAAGCTGCGAACGCGATTTAAGATTGGCCATGAGTGTCAATGACGAAGAAGCTGAAATAGGCGGAAAGTCTGACAGGACGAACCCTAGAGGGACCGATGGAACTGGTCCATCCTCAGACCTAGAGGTGACTACAACCGGCCTAAATGAAAAGGAGTCCTGAATCAGCTTTATCTTAGTAGTAAAGAAGTTGGCGAGATCAGAAACCCACGCCTCAGTAGGGGCGGTCTGGATCGAATTCGACCGTGGGGCCGTAAATTCCCTAACAATCGTGAAAATCTCCTTGCAGGAAATAGAGGCAGCCTCGATCCTCCTAGCAAAATAACCTTTCTTTTCTAGGAGGATATCCCGATGATAGGCTTTGACCATAGTTCTGTAAGCGAGCCTGGCGGCAGAGTCATACTGAGCCCGCCAAGCCATTTCGGCCACCTTGCACTGGCTACGAGAAGCCGACAGCGCTTCAGTGAACCAAGGGGCAGAAACCCGTTTAGATATCGACCGGGGGGCCATCGCAGGGGCTAGATCATTCAGCCTGTCCAAGAGCCACGTCTGCAGAGACTCCAAATCCCTATCCAGATCCCCGATGAGGGGGCAAGGATGATCATAGGATGCCTGAGCCAGCATTTCTGGGGTCACCCGATGGTACGCTCTCGACGCTAGTCCCTGTTGTCTGAGGGCCATGCTCGAAGGCTTTTTTGTGCCCAATACATGAAAGTTGATCAGCCGATGGTCTGTCCAAAGGACCGGTAAAAGTGCTGTCACCTCTATAGGGGACGTAGAGAAAACCTGATCCAAAGTATGGCCTTTATCATGCGTTGGTTCGAAGAGATAGGGGACCAGGCCCAGAGGGGCCGTAATGTCAGTCAGTTTGATCGCATCTGGGTCCGAACCCTCATCCATGTGGAAATTGAAGTCCCCAGCCAAAATACAGTGATCGGCTCTCAGGCCAATGACAAAGAAAAAGCAAGGGATTCAGACCCTGTAATAGCCTCCGTCGGGATAATCGAACAGACAACAGATTTATTCACTACGAGTGCCACGCCTCCACCCCTCCCTTCCAATCTATCTTGCCTATAAACATTGTATTCAGGGGGAATCGCTATGGCAATATCGGGATTAGATGAGACTCCTAGCCAAGTCTCTGTCAGCATCAGACACAGCGGCTTTTGAGTGGACAGGAGATCAAAGAGCTCCTGAGCATGGCTGCGCACTGATCTGGTATTTAAAAGCAGGCAGAGATGCTTCACACTGTCCGTCTCCCGATTAGATAACGAAGGCGGGCTATTGCCTGGTGACCAGCCACAACCCGGGCACCTCCTTTTACCCCTGTAACGGCCAGGAAACACCTTATAGCACGCACAGGATACCTTTTGGAGGGACCGCAGCTCCACAGATGTATAACAAACCATAATGACACTCGGTGAAAAATAGTCACGGTGAGTCAGCCCCCCCCCCCACCGCTCCAAACGCCTCCGGGACGCTGACGGGCGCAGACGGGCTAGACTCTGGCGTGACTCTGGCGTGACTCTGGCGTGACTCCGGCGTCACTACGGCCAAACGCTGCGCGCAAACGCTGCGCGTAGAATGGCTGCTTTATATGCAGGTCAGCGTGTCCTTATGACAGCTGGTCTGCTACCCCCAAATGGCCAGGCGTGGAAGAAGACTCACCCAAGATGGCGGCCAAACCTAATGTGAAGCCGGGACCCGCAAAACGCGGTGAAAGTACAATTATAGTGCAGGCGAGGGAGCGCAACACCGAGTAAAAGCAAGGTAAATGAAAATTAAATCAACACAAATAACAAACGGGGATTTTAAAAAACGCTACCGCGTTAGTAAATAGCTCGCCCTGCAGCGCGCTAAGGTGTTATAATGTCGGGTCAGGCGTCCAGGAAGGAACAAACAGAGCAGCCCGCCTAGAATGCCCCCTTATATGCAGGTCAGCGTGTCCTTATGACAGCTGGTCTGCTACCCCCAAAAGGCCAGGCGTGGAAGAAGACTCACCCAAGATGCCGGCCAAACCTAATGTGAAACCGGGACCCGCAAAACGCGGTGAAAGTACAATTATAGTGCAGGCGAGGGAGCGCAACACCGAGTAAAAGCAAGGTAAACGAAAATTAAATCAACACAAATAACAAACGGGGATTTTAAAAAACGCTACCGCGTTAGTAAATAGCTCGCCCTGCAGCGCGCTAACGTGTTATAATGTCGGGTCAGGCGTCCAGGAAGGAACAAACCAGATGAACCAGAGGGTGGCAGTGATGAACCAGAGGGTCGCAGTGGTGAACCAGAGGGTGGCAGTGGTGAACCAGAGGGTGGCAGTGGTGAACCAGAGGGTCCTGTGATGAACCAGAGGATGGCAGTGATGAACCAGAGGGTGACAGTGATGAACCAGAGGGTGGCACTGATGAACCAGAGGGTGGCAGTGGTGAACCAGAGGGTGCTGTGATGAACCAGAGTGTGGCAGTGATGAACCAGAGGGTGGCAGTGGTGAAGCAGTGGTGAACCAGAGGTTGCTGTGATGAACCAGAGGGTGGCAGTGATGAACCAGAGGGTGGCAGTGATGAACCAGAGGGTGGCAGTGGTGAACCAGAGGGTGCTGTGGTGAACCAGAGGGTGGCAGTGAGGTACCAGCGGGTGACAGTGATGAACCAGAGGGTGGCAGTGGTGAACCAGAGAGTGCTGTGATGAAGCAGAGGGTGGCAAGGATGAACCAGAGGGTGACAGTGATGAACCAGAGGGTGACAGTGGTGAACCAGTGGGTGGCAGTGGTGAACTAGAGGGTGGAAGTGATGAACCAGAGGGTGGCAGTGGTGAACCAGAGGGTGGCAGTGATGAACCAGAGTGTGGCAGTGATGAACCAGAGGGTGGCGCTGCTAAACTGCCGGGGAGCCCTGTGGGTGTGAGCCCCCGCGCTGCTGAGCTGCCCAGGGGTTGCGAGCACCCGCGCTACTGAACTGCCCCGGGGCCCAGTGGGTGTGAGCCCTCGTGCTGCTGAACTGCCCCGGAGCCCTCGCAGTGTGAAAATCATTCATGCTCAATTGCCTGGGAGCCCTCTGGGTGTGAGCACACATTGTGCTAAGTGCCCCCCTGGCCCCAGTACATATATATCTGTACCGCACAGCACCATTATGCTCTTGCACTATGAAGTCTGGTGCCTGGATGCTCCTGATCCATGTAGGTGGTACCACCATCTGGTGCAGTCAAAATGTAAAGTCATAACTTGCTACACAGCACCAATAAACACATGTCCTCCTGGCACCGGTATACACATGTATCAGGCGTGCAGCACCCGCATACCACTGCAGCCGACTGCCCAGCGCCAGCATATGCCTGTATGGGGCAGTTTAGTATGAGATGGGACATTGTCCAGCAGCAGCAGCTGCATGCGTCTGAACCCACTGAGCAGGATCAGAATGGCTTTGTACCAACACACGCAGCAGAGCTATCTTGCACATCTGAAGTATTCTGGGGTCCTGTGCAAAACGTATTTTTGCATCCATGAGTTTCCCGAGCGCCATCCCCGTGTAGCTCCTGTGACCAGGAGGCTGCTTTCTCCTCATCTGCTGCTCTGCTCGGTCTCTGATCCTTTATAAACAAGATGCATGTGAACTCGCATAGAATCCCCGCCCATTTGGCCCAGTCCACCACACCCTAGCGGTATGAAACGTCTTCCCGCCTGTCCCCACTATAATGGCCAGCTCACTCAAGGGACCTCGGCGCCTTTTGGTGCGCTGGCAAAGTTACAGGCACACGTGGTCACATATTTGTGCAAATGGCAAAAAAATCTGCGAGTTTGCGGGAAAATTCGCGAAGTCGCGGATTTTTTATGCCATTTCGCGCGAATTCGCAAATTTCGCCCATACTTATCTTTTACACACTAAATGTAACTCAGGTCTACTCTGTTTTTTTTACCTTGTTTAATTCAAATTGTACTTCTACTGCAGGAGCCACTTCGTTGCATTTTTTAATATGCACAATGTCCTTGGACTCACTGTGTATGTAGACTACTAGACTGCGACTGCATGAACAACATTGAGTTTGCCAATATACCATGATGATGATGAGTCTTGATGATCAAACTTACATAATATCTTTTTTCTTTACAGTCACTCGCTGGGATGGATGGATCTTCATTGTCGGTTTACGGAACAACTATGGCCATTTCGTGAGTGGCAAACATGTAAACCAGTCAACAACAACTACAGCAGAACTACATGTCTGTCTAGTCGTGGTATGGAGTGGTCGAGCCAGTGTTGTGTTGTTATGCCAGACTCCAGACAGCAGTTCATGTAAAATTGCAGCTATGTGGCTTGCTGCATACAATTAGATATGCTTTGTCTGTCTGTGTCAAAGAGGTATGCTACATCAGGTCTCTTCACTCAGTGGGGCCTGCCTTGACCGTCTGCATGGCCCTGGTCTGCTGTGTGCTAAGTAAATACTATCCTTGAAAAGGAGACTCAGAATACGCACTTTAGAAATGATGCTTGTATGTAATACTGTCGCCTCTGAAACGGAAAGTGTTATTTTTGCACTACACACCGTACCTTATATTTTTTTCTCCGTGGTGTTTTAATATCACTTCCTGTTTTTCCATCAACAATTACAGGCTGGCTTTTACCCTGTGCGATGGGAAAAACGATTAACTCAGACTTACCATTAGCGATCCGCAATTCCGCATCTGCCAGGCAGGCAGTGGACAGTGTGTCTGTCTGGTCACCAAGATTGCTCGACGGAGCGTCAGAGTAAATGGAGGAGTACCGCGTATAAGAGGAATGGCTGGACGCATGCAACTTCCCAATTGAACAGGACAACTACAACATACAGTTACAGTATCCTCTTCACTTCTCCTTATCTTTTAAATAATGTTATTGTTGTGAACTTCTATGAGTGTGACTCTGTGCGTTTGTTTGCTCTCTGCTTCAAATTCATTCCTCCAGCTATTTGATACGTTTCTATGCTATTTTTAAAACTAATTTAATGTACTAATAAGTGTTTATTCTCTCTGAGGGCAGATAGGCAAGTGAAATTGCGTAATTACTGCAGCCCTGTACTGTCAAATTGTTTCTTCATAGTTAGTAAGTTGTAGTAAGTACTACTTTTCAGTAACCTAACCATCCATTTAGCAAACAACTTAATGCATGCAGTAGTGCACTTCCTTTATGTCCCTTAAAAGATTTATGGATATCTTCGTATCCAAAGATTTGTTTTTCTTCATTTGTTGTTTGTCCATGCTGTGTTTTATTTTCCTCTCTCCACAAAACTTTCCCAAAAACCCCCATTCCCATCCAATTTTCAAACCCTAACCCTCTTCCTCTGGGCTGTGTGGTTTTCATTGAGGTGTGACTAAATGACAACAATAATTCCACACACTTGCTGGGGAGGATAAGGTGCAAGCAACTTCCTCAAATCAATTTTAAGGCAGCTAGATGAATCCTAGGATATTGTAATTCTGCTTAAAAAAATACCAATGAGTATTTTCAAATCAATTCTGAATTTCATGCCCACAATCGATTGGATCCATCCATCGTCAACAGCATCCTCCTACACGTGAAGAAAGGTTACGCTGCTGTGTCACTGTTCTTGTTGTAGCCATAATCATCCACGCAAATATTTTTTTCCCATACTTATCTTCAGCATTGCTTAGGCTACAAATATACTGTTCCTTCTAATACTCCTCTCAGGCCACTCAATGTCTCATTTCCTTTTGTTTAATATGCTGCTACTGCTAGTGTGGTACCACTCCTACTACCACCACAACAATGGAATTTCTGTCCTTGATGGATTTCATGGGCAACCGTAATCGCCATTAGCCATGCAGCCAGCGCTGTGCCTAGCTCTATTCTCAAACACGAATCACAGGTAAGATAAGCATTTTGGAGAGGTAGAATAATGGGCTAGGAGTCGGAGGAGAGGAGAGACTGACAGTAGTACTAGTAAAGTACGAGTAGGGCAATTGAATTCACCAACTCTGTTAGTGGCACTTTTGTAAATTTTTGGATGTTTTAGATAATTCATGCTGGTAAGTTTGAGGAAACCAAAAGTACAATAACCCCCGCCACCACCCCACAAAATAATATATGCGTACACTATGTTGAAGTATGTAAAATAAATAATTATATTTCCCCTAACAAAAATAAACTATTCAAAAGACCCAACCCACCCCCCTCCCTAACCCCAACCAATGTCCATAGGAATGTCCCTCAAAAAGTCCCTCTGAATCCCCAACGCCCAATCCCCACCCACGCAACAGTCTTTAAAAAAGGGGCAAGGGACAGTCACTTCCGGCAGTGTTCTGTGGACAGGTAGTCCCGCATCTCTTTACGGAGGTCCTGGAACTGGTGCTTCAGCTTCTCAACCACGCGCTCCAGGTAGTCCACTCTCCGGCGGAGACAGCACTGACGAGCCATCCAGGCTCTGGGGGGGGCAGCTGCTGTTTTTTTTGCTGCTCCGCGGCGGCGGCGGCGGGAGGCTGTCGGACTACGGCGCCATACCACTGGAGGCTGCTGGCTGGTGGACCCACGGGCACTGGAGGAGGATGCAGTTGTTGCTGCCTCCTCCTCCTGCTCCCGAGCCACCAGCCACCGATATTCAGCACAAATGGCCTCCATCTCCTTCTGGCTGAGTTTTTGTGGAGCATCTATATGAAGAAAGAAAGAAAAATACTGTAACCAATACTCTTTAACATTAACACAAAATAATTCAACAGAAAATTGTCTCACAGTAACACTAGAAACTTGCAAGCACAGTATAACATATTGGCATGTATCTTTCCTCTGTCTTTGTAGACCTGTAACATTAGTGGGAGTTTCAGGAATTCTACTAGCAGCAGTATGGATTCACTACATAGTCAGAGAGTCAGAGAGTACACCAGTCTTCTTCTTTTTTCCCCTTGTTTTGTGAAAAAAATTACTTGTACGTGAACATGTGGTAGCCGGCATAATGCCAGCCCAGTCAGCTTGCACCCAAGAAAAACAGACACAAGCCATGATGACGCAGACTCGCATTACTTTAAGCAGTACATGCAGGTGGGGTTAGAGAAGCTCCTACTTTTCTATAGGGGTGACACTGGCCAAACTCGGTTACATCAAGGGCTACTGCTCAATGTAATTTATATTTCACACTGCCCCCGGGCCTTGACTACTACAAAAGGAAAATGAAGATTATTCATTTCTGATCATATATCCAGCCGATCACATGATCTTTAATTATATGATGGATGACTTTAGGTGCTTTGTTTTGATAGATTGAGTGAACAACAGCGATAGGCCACCCATGATTGACACAGCTGAAAGAAAATAATTAGCATAGGGAGTTAGTGTGGTACCCATAATTGCCGGAGGAAAGGACTTGACTTGATATAATGTGAACTATACAATACATACACAATATATGCTGTGCTTACAAAGTAAACTACTGTACTGTTAGTCAAGTGAGTATTTCTGAACAATCAGAACTTCTAGTATTTGGATTTCTTCTGCTTTGCTACTCTGGCATGGACATGCTGTTCAAAGTAACACTCTTCATCCACTGAGCGTCTGCTCTACATACACCTCTGCTATCTATGAGGAAGAAGATACCATCCAGGCTTCCAAAGTAATCGTCTATCATTCTTCTCAATGCCTCAACTGGACCAACTTTACTTTTTCTCAACAACCAACTAACACCCTTTTTATTTTATTTGGTAAACCACCGTCTTGACTTGCATTTGAGTTTCACCCATATGATATATTGCAATGCACACCACACATGCATTTTCTGAATCACCCACACCGGCAGTCATCTTTTCTTTCCCCTCCAAACATCCTTTCTTCGAACAGCCATGCATCTGATTCCTTCCTATCAGCCACCACTGCATGCATTCAAAAACACGTATCATTCTTTACAGTCATTAATGTAACGACTCGCTCGTCCTTCCTTACACCCTTCTTTCCTTTTTAGTTCATCACATCCCTCAAGTTCATCTGATCTAACTTGGCTTCACGATAAAAGTTTCACAGCTGGGTTGAAGTCAAATAGAGGGGGCCATTGCTTACTCGAGAACTACCACCGCTAATGCTATTGCTAAGTTAAGGGTGTCTGTCTTCTCCGTGATTGGCAAGAATGTAGTTCTAAATTAGTAACTGTTCTTAACAGTACAGTGTACTTGTACTAGTGTACTGTCTACTGTACAGTACATCATATACCCCTTTGCGAGCCTACTGTAAAATCTCAATAAGTAAGGAGTATAATACCTTACCACCGTCCGCCGCTGCTGAGCCATCCCCCACAGCAGCTCCTGCTGGTGGCACTTGTGGCGCCCCCGCATCAGCCCCTGGAGTGGACGCCTCCGCGCTGCTGGCCCCCGGCACTGGTGGTGGTAGGTGCCGCATCCGATGTTGTGACGCCTAGAAAAAACATGTCAAATCTTTAGATGCTATACACCACCCCCTATTTCGTCTCGTAATGGAAGAAAATGTTAATGCATAAACAATTTTTAATTATTGAGACTGAAAAAAAGTGACGGTTTTGGGGAGGGTGTTAACTTTTTATATGCTTAGCCATAACGTGCTACACTTTTTTGGCACAACTGTTGAATGCTTGCTTTTTAACGTGCAACATTTTTCTAATTACAGACAGAAAATTCGATTGCCCTTCTGCCAACAAGAGCTTTTCAATTTTCACCACCTACTCCTCATCACCACCAGTACTTGAAGTTCAAACAAGGTGAGGGCTCCCGCACAGTTATTATAATAATTAGATGTGTTATGTTGAAGTATATTCTAGGGAAGGGCGTTTAAACTTTAACGTCATCTATCACCACTGCTCGCTGGGAATACTGCGCTATTAAAAATAAAGAAATTGTTTTTTTATTTCTTATTTGAAAATAAAACTTTAAAACTAAAAAAACACTGTGTGTTTTTTGTTCACGAATGAGTGAGCGGAAGGGTCAAGGATGTCCGACCACCGTTGCATCACCTGGTTGTAGGTGCGCCAGACCCCCGTTTCCCTAAACATGGCCCGGCACACCTTAGCCCAGAGCTGGCGACGCTCCCGGAGGCCATACCATGTACCGGGCCTGCCGCCTGCTGCGATGGTCTTTGGGAGGTGGCGCTGCACATAAAAGATAAGTGAGACCACCTCCACCACACTAAAGATCTCCCTGCCTGTGCTATCCTCTGACCTTAAGCGCCCGCAAGGGAGCCGGCTGCGGGGTGCAGGACTCTTTCCCTTGCTAGGGTTGACTCCCTTTGCCATGGTTCTGGAAAACAAAAAAAAGGAATAGGAAAAAGGTTAAATGAAAAGAAAAGAAAAGAGAGAGAGAGTAAAAAGTAGTAATTAAGTAAGAAAAAGTAGAAAAAAACACAAAATATAGATGTAGAAAAATAAAGTGATAGATAATGATTAAAAAAGATTTAAAAAAATTTCAAAAAAGCAAAGGATTGTAGAGATTAAAAGAGGATGAAAAAGAATGCCCAGAACAATAGCAGTGAATGGAAAACAAGATGGCCGCGCCCATTGCGACTGCGTGGGTAAGTTCGCGCGATATTTCCCCCATCGAGCACGCAAAAATGGATGCGAACAGGTAATTGCGGCCCGCACGTAGGAAATGCACAACGCGAGCATGCAACTGGCGCCCGGAAACGGAAATACGCAACGCGAACCCTGAAAACAAGATGGCCGCGCCCATGTACGACCGCATGGGTAACTTCGAGGTCGGGGCGCTGAAATAAAAACCAGCGAACACGCAGAACGTCAGGCATAATAAGAACCTTCTCAACATGGATGAATTTTTGTTTTTAAGACGCTTGAATGCTACAATCCCCACTTTTTACCACCTACCTAAGGTGCACAAGGACAGGATACATCCACCGGGGAGACCCATAGTGGCATCACAGGGGAGCCTCACAGAACATATGTCCATCTGTGTGGATTTTTTTCTTTTGCCACATGTGAAAGTGTTGAAATCATACATCAGAGACACTAAAGATCTGTTGTGACATTTGGCATCTTTGGAGTGGGATGAGAACTACAAATTGATAGTATTAGACATAACTAGTTTGTACACTTCCATAGCAAATTGTGATGGGTTAAAGGCGTTAAGGTACTTTCTGGAGAAACGCCCATTGAAATATGTGGAACATAACACCCTAATTCTGGAGTTTGCAGAATTCTGCCTTACTAATAACATCTTTTTATTTCAGACACAGATGTACAGACAGACCTCAGGCACTCCGTTGGGGACCTGCTTCGCCCTCAGCTATGCGAACTTCTTCGTAGGCTGGTGGGAGGAGCAGGTGGCCTGGGGCGGGCCATTGAGGAATGGACCAACCGGGTGGTACTGTGGTACCGTTTTATCGGTGATTTACTTATTGTCTGGAATGGGTCTATTGAGTCAGCCCTGAGTTGTATTGAGGTCCTAAATGTAAATGAGGTAAATCTGGAGTTTACCGGGGAAGTAAGTCCAGCCTCGGTGAACTATTTAAATTTGAACATCTATGTTGATAAGTGGCAGTTAAAAACCAGACTGTATCGAAAGTCGTCGGCCAGCAAGTCAGTCCTTCACGCCTCTAGCAGTCTCCCACCGAATCTGGTGAAAAGCATCCCCTATGGGGAGCTACTCAGGATTAAGTGTAACAGCTAAGATGAGGAAGAATTTCAGAAAGCTGCAAGAGAAAGCATGGGGCGTTTTAGATCAAGAGGTTATAGCAATCAAGTCCTAGATCAAGCCTACACAAGGGCCAATGCTCTCAAGAGGGAAGAAATTCTTCAGCAGAAAGGTACCAGTAACATCAACACTAACAGAAATCCAGAAATCAATGAGGGTAAATTTGGCCTCATAACAACCTACTCTAGAAACGCAGGGGACTTAAAGAAAATTATGTAAAGGAACTGGCACATTCTTAGAACTGATTGTGTGATAGGGTCTGATCTTCCACCTAACCCCCTTGTGACCTTCAGGAAGGCTAGGTCATTAAAAAATGACCTTGTTCACAGCTATTTGACAGACAACCCAAGCTCAGCCTTTGGCTTGATGCAGGGGTTCTTCCATGTGGGAAGTGTAAAGCCTGTAAAGGGAGCAAAAGGGTTCTTACCTACGAGATTACTACGATAGGGGTTAGGAGAAATATAAGAACATTTCTGACGCGCACGACCCCCTATGTAGTGTATTGACTCGTGTGCCCCTGCGGCCTACGTTACGTAGGAAGCACTATACATCTGGCTAAGATCAGGATATTGGAGCACATGAGGGTGATAGCTAAGGGAGATGAGGCATATCAGTTGCACGTCATTTTGACAAGGTACATCATCGCAACAGAGATTTTCTGAATTATTTTTGTCTGGATCAGGTTCCATTAAATCCCCGGGGAGGCGACAGGGTCCTGAGACTAAGGAGATTGGAATCTAGGTTTATATTGGATCTCCAAACGAAGGTACACCTAGGCCTTAACAGCAGTGAGGAGCTAGCCATACATTTAGGAGAATGAGAATTATGGCATGTAGTATGATTGCTGGATGTAAATGGTAGTGTTAATATGAAAAGTACTTGTAAATTTGTATTGCAAATAGGATTTGTATATATTTGGTTGATCGCTTGCCTTCTTCCTTTCTTTTCTTCTTTTTTCCTTTCTTCCCTCTTTTTCTTTTTCTTTCTTCTCTTTTCTCTTGTATTTTTTTGTCTGGGCTTTTTTTCTCTTTTCCTCTGTTCTTTTGTTCTCTTGGTTTAACTTCTTTTTTTCCCTCTTTTTTTCTCTTGTTTGTTCATTTTTCCTTTTATTTTTCCTCTTTTCCTTTCTCGTTTCTTCTCTGGATGAATATAGATGCAAATGTGTATAGAGAGAACCCATTGTGATATTTTTGTGTAACCTGCAACATATTAGTTGTACTGGAGTTAGCCCATTCAGGGCTACATTGACTTGAGCTTCTGCTAGCAGAGAATTAGATAGCCCATCGGCGGGCATTATAACTTGTGTATAATATTATTATTATCAATTTTTACAATATATAAGTTTTGTTATATGGAATGTTTCCCAGTATTGTGCTCTGCTCAATCTTACGTTCAATTTAGAACTTTAAGATAGCGCCTTATTTGTAAGGAGGATATCGAAAATGATAGTGCACCCTCTATGTTGTTGCAGGCAATGTGATGTTTAAATAGTATGGCGTCCTGACGCTTCGGTAAACTTCAAAAAAGGTTGATACCGAAACGCGTCTGTTGGTTGTGCAAGTTTTCTGTCTAAACAAATAACAGAAACGACCCCAGGAGTGCTTTTCTTCTTTTCATGGGACTGTGGCCTGAGAAGGCAAACTTGGAGGAATAAATATATATATTTGAGGGGGGTGGATATTCTTATATCGTAATTCTGATATTAAAATTTGTACTGATGCACTTTATTCCTCCCTTCCTATATGATATTTCGTCCAAATACAATTGCTATTAAGATGATTTTAATTATGTTAACAGTAGGTTACTATAAGAAGATCTTGAGTGAGATTGGGCTCAGTCCACTCATATAGCTAACTATGAACATGATGACTACTGCTTTCTCGCTAGGGATTAATTTTATTTAGAAGGTTTTTTCCTCCATACACACATAGCACTTTTTTGCACTATTTTGCACAGCTGTAAAATGTCGGAATTTGTAAAGCGCACAGCTACCTCCACTGGAGGTGTCCCGGCGCTGTCCCTATACCGCTTAGGAACCCTTCCTGGGAAATGTCCACTCCTGGGCACCCCCCAGGTGCATCCAGGCATCCCAGTGCTTTTGGGGCCGTTGTGGAGACTAAGCAAGCTATTGCCCAGAGTTGCAGCGTGGGACCCTTGATCAGAACAGGCACTGAGGCGAGAATATCCAGTCAGGGGAATTAATGAGCCGGAGACCCGCCAAGGCAGGAATCGAACCCTGGTCCCTGGCCAGAGCTCTGCATCAAGGTCTGCCTGCTCTAACCATTGAGCCACACTTCTCCAGCTGTAAGTTTTTACAGCCCACAATGGTACTGTAGGATTGGACCAGGCATATGGGGATTTATCCCACAATTTTGACACGGTCCAAGAAAGTTAAAAAAAGATAACGCAATGATTCAATTATTTTAGATATTGTATCTATTGATCTGTGCACTTTACTTGATTATAATGAATGGCGTCGCTCAGTCAATGATTAAATTTGCGATATTTTGCACATTGGCGACTGTTTTGCACAAGCCAGATTTTGAACATACTGGGGTTACCTGAATGCTCTGGCGTCATGTTTACACAGTTATTCTATCAAGTGCACGTTTTTAAACATTACTGATATATTTATTCATATATGGCGTAATTTTGCACAATGTAAACTGGTTTTTGTATTAACAGACAAAGTTTAAGTTGCAATGCTTGTAATATAAATTTTTTTAATCCAGTATTTCAGAAATGAATAAGCATATCTGATGTTTTAGATACAATGTTTTTAATTACTGCACATTTGCACATCACATCTGATATAATTGGAAGTACCTGTATATGTATCAATGGGGCAGCGTGAATCTTTCTTCTATATCCATTTTGACAAGCAGCATCACGTACAAGGGAATGGTCACTTTAAAAAGGTGTGTTCTTGATTTCACGTTGTCATGTGAACAAGGCTCTTTTCGAGCCGAAACGTTATGGCGACTAGCACGCATAAATAAATACATTTTGCACCAGAGTCCAGGTCCGTGTCTGTGTTAATTGGGGCAGGCGATACAAGCAGGCTGCTCCAGCAATCTCACGGAGTTCAAGGATATATATATTCGAGGATATATATATATATATATATATATATATATATATATATATATATATATATATATATATATATATATTTATATGTATGACTGTTCTGTTACACCTTTACCGGTGCACTCTCGAATGGGTGCTGGAATCGCGCTGGTGCGTCTGCGAAAATTATCCACGCTCCATTTTCTCACTAGTATATCTCCGGGAAAGAAAGCACTCTTAGGGGGTTTTCGCATCCTTATTCCTTTATTATTTAAGCAAACAAGACACGTTTCGGCATCCGCCTTAATCAATTTGATTAAGGCGGATACCGGAACGCATCATGTTTGCTTAAATAAAAAGGAATAAGGATAAGAAAACCCTCTAAGAGTGCTTTCTTTCTCAGGGATATACTAGCGAGAAAACGGAGCATGGATATATATATATATATATATATATATATATATATATATATATATATATATATATATATATATATATATATATATATATATATATATATATATTGGATATATATATATCTATATATATATATTGGAGTGTAGTTCCTATATTCCCAATAGGCTCTGCGCATTGGAATAACATTAACAGCAGTTTAGACGTAGGACTGAGGTCATCTAGGTCTCTACTGACTATGATAGACTTAATTAGGTTTGCCAGCTAGCTCAGAGGTCACTAGAAACTTTCTCGAATGTTCAGGAAGGAGTTAACTTTCCTGATTAGACAAGAAGGGATTTGTTTCAGACAACCGCATAAACATGACAACTTTGCTCCCTCAGAATAGAGAGTATATCTTTAGAGTTGTGTGAAAACAATAGACAGCTATTTCACTCAGTCAATCGTGCATACTTAGTTTCACCAGAGTGCAGAGAAATAGAGAGACTGGAATTTTCAATAAAAGGTGTTATTTATTGAGCAGTCCTCTTTCTCATGCAAGAGAAGTAAGTTGCCACAATTGCAATACTTATCATGAAGTAAAGTGCGTACAGTAAAAGGAGTATTATGAAATAATACTGTAAAAGCATTGATATGGTTTCTGAGCCATATGATACTTTCAAATGGATAAAATATATACATACATAAAAACATTGACTAACGTACTCAACTGGTGCTTCTAAGATACGCCTACCCCGGTGTACCTGACCTAAGCCTAATACGTGGGAAGGAGTAAGTAAGTTGCAGTTTAAGTTAAGTTGGTTTTTGCCAAGAATCTGAATCAAGAATTCTCTTAAGGTTTTAATCAGCTCTGTACCTTGGTTCTAGAATGAAGGAGGTCTTGTATCTCTCTCTCAGGACTCGATCTCCCAGCAACCCGCAAGGGTGACTGGAAACACCGGAGCTGGAATTTCTCGGCTGGAGAAAAGACAGCGTCTCTCTCAGTGCGTCAAATGGGAGGGTCGGCTTCCTTCGGCACTCGCATCAGCTGGGCGTCGGGCAAGTAGATAGACGCTCTGCTCCAAACCACCGTGTGTTTGCTTAAGGCAACGTTGGTATATTTATACCTGGAAGGTGCCGGGTTTGACGTAAGGTTGGAAATAAGACGTCACTAAGAACTTACAGTTCTTTCTGGACTCCAGGAGTTCTTGTGCAAATCAAAACAAAAGCAGGGGGAATTCCCGGGCTGCTGGAGGCTTGGTTTGTTTAAAGAAAGCGTTGTACTTTCTAGGAGTCTATGGGAGTAGCCTTGCTGTATTTGGACTGCATGGGCTATGACTAAATATGGACATGATTCTTATGCCTTTATAAGGATATGTTTTGTTATAACCACATAAGGGCATGAATCGGGAATATTTAATTAGGGTCCTGGATACATTCACACCACCCACTCCACGTATTAATGTCCATCATTACTAAATACTAAGCAATACTAAACATATAACGATGCATGTGTGTTTTCCAACCCACCCCAAGATACATAAATTGCATTTGAAATGGTATATGGTAAATAGACGAAAATGAGTATTTATACTGTACGTTTTTCAGGCAGTGGTATCATTCAGATAATGCATATATGAATATCAGCTGAATGAATAGCGAAAATTACATTTATGAAATGGCTCTTAATACAGAAAAGAAGGTCGAGACCATTTCATCACATATTTATACAATACTGTACATGTGCTAGAGGCTGAGGTAAAATATTGTCTCAAGTGTCTCTAAAATTAGAAGCTCTGTTCTCTAAGAATAGTTCTACTTTAAGCAGAGTACCATGTGCCAGAAAAAAGGTAAATATTTTGGAAGTGGAAAAAATAATTTCGCTTTCAGGGGACAAAATAGTTCCAATTGTTTTCAGTAGTGTTGCTTATCAAAAACTGAAGGCCGAATTCAGAGTTCAGGGAACGCTGTGTGCTCATTGTTTTAAAAGTTATTCTCGTTGTTAGGAGATAACATCATATCAGACAGGCTTGCGAAAAATTGGTCTACAACAGTAGGTGAAAGTTCGACCAAGTTCGAAAAAGCTGCAATAGTGCATATGTGAGAATGATTGCTATCATCGATGTCTGGATCAGCAATGCTCACAGAAGGTTGTACCTGTGTGGTGCTGCTTTCATCTCGTCCTTCACCGCCACCTAGTCGTAATGGTGAAGTCTCAACGAATGCCGTCATCAGAATAGGTAGCCACTGGGGACAACACGTTGCATGAGCGGTTACCGAACCAAGCAAAGTATCGATATCCATAGGTACTGCTGATGGTAGTGTAAGACAGACGTCCAACACGCATTCTTCTCCGCATAGCAGACATCGAAGCACAGGTAAGATACAATCTTGCCAAATTGGTCTGAATGAAAGAAACCAAGTTGTATTCAGATCTCTTAGCCGGGCTAATCCGAGGACTTTAGTGATTCCGTCTCGGTAACTTATTGCTAGGATCGTTTCTTCCATCGCTGGAGTTTTGTCTGTGGCTTGGCTTGCCATATTTGAGCAGAAGGATCAAAAATAAAATTCCTGCTACGAGTCCCAAAAGAAGAGGCAGGCCGCCGAATAACAAATGCACAAAATTCAGGAAAAGGCCCAGACCTGTTTTAAAGGGTGCTAACAGTCCCGAAAAAATTGTCTTAAATATATGTGCGATGCCACTGGTATCAGACATGTTTAAAATTTGACCTAACATTTCTACGAAATGCACGGGGCAATTTATTGATAATAGGGTATGTATCTCTGCCGCTGTCCTTGCAACTTGCAGATCATACATCTCTTTGGACGAGGTTAAAGGCACAGTTGTCTGTAAAAGAATAGACTTCATTCTGCTTAAAGTATCAATTCGAATAGAAGAGATATTCAAAGAAGGCCATATTGCCGCCTCCATGTCTGGATTGCTGTTTGGATACAATACTTCCATACAGAAAATGACTCTGGAAGTAAATGTTATGAGATAGGCTTTTCCTGGCACCATGCCACAACAGCTTTGGTCACTTATTAGAACGTAGCTGCCGTTGGAAAGCTGTCTGAAAAATGGCTCTATCTGTTTTGCAGGAGTGCCATGCAGGTGACATGAAAGGTTATTTGATGAACCCTCGCAGGCTCGATGCAAGTTAATACCTTGACACAGAAGTGTACCGCTTAGTGATTTTTTACAATTGTTACCACTAAGAAATACCTCCTTTTTCCCTTCACTATAACATTTGTGTGTATAAGGTAAATTCCAGGTTGATTTGATCTATCCTTTACCCAACCTTTCATAGAGGCCTGCTGGTATATATTTTTGGCAATACTTAAACTGGAAAGTTGTGATCGGAATTGTAATTGTTCCGTGTATTATCCATTCAATGACAGGTCTCTCTGACATTGTCAATGGTAATCTCTCAAGTTTTTCAATGCTCAGAATCTTATAGTCTGCTCCTTTTTGTGCCAAACTGATCTGTTTATCAGTAAGGTTAAAGACAGAGAATAATGATGTTGTGTTGATTAAACGCCATGGCACGTAGCCTGAACGCAGATTTTGTAACGTCCAGCCTAGCTGTACAATAGAACGCAATTGGGACTGACCATGTTGTAACATTAGTAAGTCCTGCTCTATTATATCAATAGCAGAGGATACAATGCTGTCCAGGGAATATATTCTGGAGGACAGAGTTGTTAACACATTGTCCACTACAGAAAGTGATTTTTCCAAATTAATACGATCAATTTCTCGTATTTTTTCTGCAGTTTCAATTTGTGTTACTTTCCAGGTTTCGTTGTAAGCAGCGTATATACCAGCGTATATGAAACGTTTTTGACGCTGTTTGCGAGGTCCCAATATGAAATCTCGCAAGTCAGCACCTTCTTTAAGTAAAGTCAAGTGTTGCTTAATTTCAGCCAGTGTGGATTTCTGTACCCACTCAAGGCATAGTTTCCCTACACTGTATGTTGTAACTATCCCTGGATGTTGTCTCTGGGAATATCTTGGGTCTGGCCTAGTCTGTTTGAACACCTGTATTTTGTTCAGGAATCTATCTTGACAGTTATTTGTGTCTGTGGGCCAGATCAACCATTTTTTCCAATCAGGATTTGTTCTGTTTTGGTGTAAAATATGGGATACGTCTATCTCCACATCTGTGGTGCTATTTACTATCAGATATGGGCTTTGGAATAGACGGTTTGTTTAAGTCTTTTATCTTGGCTAAACCATGACAGGTTGTTTGCTGAATGGTGTCATTTAGGAATATTATCTGTTCTGGGATCATGCAGGCTCTAAATAATGCTTCCAGACCTTGTACCTGCCAGTCTTTTGTACCCCAGATGGTTTTTGTTTCAATGTTGTTTTTCCAAAATTCAAAACCAAATGTAACCATTTTTTCATAAAATGTTTCAGAATAAATCAATTTAGTATTTGTCAACATTGTTTTCATTCCTGTCTTATTTAACATTTTGAAATAAAACGTTTCTGGATCAGTTGTGTTAAACCCTGAGAAGTATGGGAATTTCTCATAAAATATTTTCGAGCTGTCTTTTGGCGGAGTTGCACAATGTTCCTATTGGTTATAATTAAAAACATTTCTAGGATTAGCAGATTTATGCAAATAGTGATGACCATAATGATTATAACAGTACATTTCTTCATAGTTTGCTGAACCCTGCAAATAATCTTGTTCTGTGAATTTTGCTGACATTACTAAATCTAACATCATATTATTAATATTTTCAAAGTCCCAATCATCAGAGAAAGTACTTGGTTTTACAAAGTCACTTAATGAAACCTTGAACTGATGTGGATATTTGAAGAGCTCAATCGGGCCATAGATTTCATAATCCGTTTTGTCCCATGCTACCCCACCGGGTATTGGACTGGCTGTGATGTTCACTGATGAAAGTTCTCTTTTTTCGATGTGTGAGGATCTGTGAGGCTTTAGGACCAAGTTGGTGTTCTGACTTGCTGTTTCCATTGTACTATATTTTCCATCAATAAATCTACCCAAACACAAAACCATGATGAGCCAAAGCAGGAGGAAAAGTACACCTAACACAATCCATAATTCAATTCATGGTGAAATCAGATATGTTTCTTTTAGTGGATGAAAGAGTTCAGTTACTTTGTCTTTGAAAGTTGTTGTTGCTGGCGTTTCTTCATTTTCACTTGGATCATCAGAAAAGTCATCGAAATTGATGAAGTAGCCAGATGCAGTTCTGTCAATTTTTGGAATTGCTTCCGGATTTTCTATAGTCTTTGAATCTTCTTTTGTCACATTAGTATAGTCTGAAGCTACATCATTGTAGACAGGTGTTTCTTGACGAACTGTTGCAATTTGGGTTTCAAGAGGCACAAGTTTGATGGCTTTGTTGCATAGTCCTTTTTTATTTACTGCAGGTTTATCAAAAGTGATTAGTCTCTCAGCTTGAACCTCTTGGATTGTAGCAAGATTTGGTCTTCTGCTACTTCTTGGGAGTCCACTGGGCCTACTACTTATTTTTGGCCACATGATTGTGGTTTTACCAGGTCGATGGATACAACTCTCGTCTCCGTTTTTCCAGCAAGGAGTGGTAGTACTACTGATCTTGTTCCGCTGACAGCTAAGACAGGTACTGCTTTTCTGTAAGAAGGCCCAAATTCCTTCTTCACCGCAATCTTTTCTCTGACCAGATCCCCAATCTTTGGAATCCAGACAGGTCTTGCTGGGACAGGTGGTTTTTCTTCAGTGGCTGTTGGCTTTAACTTTATGTTACTTAGACTTCTTCTTGTTTCATTTAAGTCCTGTAAAACGGCCAAACGATCTGTGATATCAAAGGTTTTTTCTTTTACCACTGAAGTCTGACAATCTAAGTCCTGGATTTTCATTCTAGTACCGAACAATAGTTCGTATGGAGTGATACCTTTTTGAGAATTTCTTGGCAGATTGTTAAGACTACATTGGACACTTGTTAAATGTTTGACCCACCCATCACCCGAACCTAATACCCTCGCCGTTATAGATTGCTTTATGTCACGGTTTTTTCTTTCCACTACCGCATTACCCTCAGGATGGAAGGGGGAAGAGTACCGCAATGCAATGCCCATGCTGGTCATGGCCTCTTTGTAAGCTCGAGAGCTAAACGCAGGACCCTGGTCAGAATGTAGCATGCCAATTGCGTATGTGCCGATAAAGACTCGCAAATCTTTTATAACAGTTCTGGCGTCAGCCGAGCGCTGGGGCCTACATCTTAAGTGAATCTAGTCTTAATAATCATGGAACCGCCTTTTTCCTTCTGGATTTTTGCGTATAGATAGCCTGATGCTTGCTAATAAGGGTATTTGGGCTGGTGTCTCATCTGGTTCACCACTGTTCATCTCTATTGCAGTTCTGACAATTAGTTGCAAAGTTGTAAATTTGTACGTTCATCCCCGGCCACCAGTATTGTGATTGTAATTCTATTACAGATTTCAAGATCTCTTGGTGCCTCAGACCCTGTCCCATATGTGCTTCTTGAATCAAGTAAGCCCTCCGGTTCGTGTTTGGAATTACTCTATCCCCCACTCCAGGGATTTGAGCAAAAGGAACGGAGTTTGCATCAATTATGTATTTATTTCCGAGTGGATAATTCAGAGGTAACGCCGCATAGTCGCCTTTCATTGAGGCTTTTACTGCTAGTAGCGTTTCACCGTCTATTTGTTTTTTAGTACGCTTTTTTGTGACTACGGAAGCCGGTTGAACCGCTGCCGCTGTGGCTCTGTTAGCCAATGAATTCCCTGCAACGTGAACGCCATCACGTTGATGACTCAGTGTATGTATCACGTGAGTCTTTTGTAGTTCTTTCTGCAAAAGAACTACTTGTTCCCAAAGTTTTTTATGCTTTATTGTGGCACCAGTCTCATCTTTGTAACCTTTTTTTATCCATGTCTGCATGTCATTATTGTAAGACCTGACGTAGTAATGCGAATCGCACACTATTAGTGTGGGGAATTCGCGATCGCCATTTTCAAGCACCATCTTTAAAGATCTTATTTCAGCTCGCTGAGCTGTACAGTTTCTGAGTGATTCAGTTTTGGTGATTATCGGTCTGAATTTACCTAAGCGCCAGCGACCTTTAACAATCGCGCACGCTGCATTGTAGGATTTTTTATCCACATTATAGTGTTGTGCAAATCTGTCCATGTAGATTACACAGGTGTATTGTTCTAGAGGCAGAATTTCGATTGGCAGAGGATATTCTTGTTCGTATTCTAGATCTTCTAGTTTTTTCATTTTTGGATCAAAAGCGTGTTTCACGTCTTCTGCAGCAAGAGAATTTTCCCATTGTATCCATTTTGGATCTAATGCCACAGCATTCGGAATGCGTGGTCTCGTTACTGCCTCAAGGGCTGATACTGCTGTTAATACAGATATGCTCTTGCCTTGTGCTAGGGCTCTTTCTTTTGCTACAGCAGTTTGAACTGCAGTTAGAATTTTTTCAGTAGAACTGAATTTCATTGCAGCTTGTGTGTACAAGTGTGATTTGTAAGCTATTGGTACAGTTTCTCCCTCATTAGAGGTCAGGTACGTGAATCCGCATCTTCCTGGGATGACTCGGATTACATGGTTGCGTTTATTTGCGCGTGTTTGCAGTTTTGTTTTAATTACCATGTCTGTTTGTACTGATCTTAAGATTTCTGTGTGTTTCTGAGTCCAATTAATTGGTTTGAAATCAGGGTTTATTAGTTCATAGAGAGGTTTAACCCTCTCTGCATAATTTAGAATGTATGTTCTTCTGAAATTCAGGAAACCTAGTATTGATTGTAAGTTCTTCAGCGTTTTTGGTGCTTGGAGTACTGCCGACTTCTCTAAGAAGTTGTCTGCTAGGCTTTTGCCTTCACTTGATAATTCATATCCTAAAAACTGGACAGTTAGGTGAGCAATTCGTGACTTTTTAAAGTTGAATTTGTACCCTTCAGCTGCGAACCCAAGTATTATGGTGTTCACTCTTTTCAAGTGTGTCTCCAGGTCGTCTGTAAGATAGATGTCGTCGACATATGATAATGCCTCATCATCATACATTTGTAGTAACTCTGTTACCCTTGCTGAGAATAATTCTGGGCTATTCTTGAATCCCTGTGGGAGTCGACAGAATTGTTTTTGCGACCCCCTTGGTTGAGAAAGCGGTCAAGTACCTGCTTTTAGGTGAAATATTTTGACAAAAGAAGCCATTTGAGATATCTAATGTCGTTTTATATTTTTTGCGCACGATGTTATTCATTAGTGCTGCACTGTGTGAGTTTTGTACTGCAAATGTTTTGCAGCAGGAGTTTAGGTGCCTGTAGTCCAAAACTAGACGATATGAATCGTCTGGCTTGGAGACAGGAAACAAAGGATTGTTCATTTGTGAGGTGCATGTTTCAATCAACCCCTGATATTCAAGTTGATCTAAGATCTCCCTGACTTGTTTTTTAGCTTCTTGTTTAACAGGATACTGCCTTTGTGCAGTTGGTTGATTTTTTAACTGGATTTTGTGGTGAGGAGAATCCTCATCCCATCCTACATGATTTTTATATAATGCAGGAGCTTGGGCCACTGTCCATTTTCTAGCAAATGTGTATTTTTTATGAATTGAAATGTGATTTGAGAAGGCAGGCATAATCATTTCTTCGCCATGAGGGCACTCCCTGACAAACTCTGGTGGCCAGTCTCTCTCAGCTAACGGGATATCATAGCCTTTAGATAAGTTATCCCAAAAGAGACCTCTTATTTTCCTAGTTTTGTCCCCCTCTATACGCAATGTTATTTCATATAATTTATGGGGTTTGCTAACTCTGGTGTCTGCAGTTTCCACTTGAATGTATTCAATCGTGTCCACTGTCTCCAGAAGATTCATCAGGATCTTGCGAACTATGGTTACTTCTGCTGCGCTGTCTAGCATTGTCTGGGCCCACTCTCCGTTTTTCAGTTGTGTCCTCAGAATCCTCGGCATGTTTTATTTTAATACTAGCTACCTTCTTTTTCGGATATTGTAATTTTTTACTTTGATGAGCAGGTTCCTTGTCTTTGGACTTGACGTGCTCTTCTTTGTGTTCTGACCGTCCTCTTCTTTCCAATTTCTGTGAGGAATTCTAAAAAGATCGATAGGGACGTGTATCAATATCTTGATATCTGTCAGGTTTTCTCAATTTATCCCTATCTCTAAGGTTGTATCTTTTCTCAGTGGGCTCCCTTTGTGGAGACTTGCTTCCTCGTTCTGGAGATCTATCTCTCCGTTGAGGAGACCTTCCTCTGGACTGAAAAGTTTTTCTCTGGGAGTGGATTGTTTATTACCCTCCCAACTGTTTTTTGGAGTATTCAGATTATTTTTAATAAATGTTTTTTCAGGATTTTCAGTTAGTTGTGGTTTTAGTGGTTTCCCACCCAAACGATCTCTACCTAGTTCTTCATAGCATTTTTCTATGATTCTGGCAAGTTCAAAAGGTTGTTCTGCTATGTCTGTTTCTTTCAGTTTCTGGCGGATCGCCACAGATGCTGCTTCTCCTTTTATGTTGGCTAATAATATAGCCGAGACCTGCTTAAAGTCTTTCAGTAATTTCATACCTAGAGTTAAAGCAGGTTCTGGACCGTATTCATTTTGAATCTGTCTTAGTACGTCTGGTATAACCGCCATTGACGGAACACCGTGTGTTTTTGTGTAAATCCAAGCAAAGACTGTGCCCCAAGTGTCACAGTCCTCCACATGTGGTGCGATCCCCATTGGAAGGCAGATAGTCAGAATTCTGGGGTTTCTCAGGAGGTGTAGTATCAGGAAATACTGCCTCTATTTGAGTTATTTTTTGAGCTAACCAGAATGGAATTTGTTCCCGTTTTGTGGGTATTTTGCCAATGGCTGAGTGTATATTCTGTGGTGTAATTTTATTTGTGTTCCCCTGATAAAGGGTTTGCTGTGGAATTCTAATTGCTGGTTGGACTGTTGAAGTCCGCATGACATATTGAACCAATTGTCTATGTATTTTAATTAGTTGTTTTAGCTGAGCTAAATGTTCCCGGTCTGACATTTTTTCAATGTCGGGATGTGGTGTGTAGCTGGCTAGAACCGGCCATGTGGCTCCTGGTCTACCTAGTGGACCGAGCCTGGTAATGTGATTTTGATGTTTTAGGGCGCCATTAAACCAGAGCAGGTACTCTTGGTAAGTTAGTGGGATTTCAACGTCCTCGATCGGAGCGTATTCATCCGGAGGTTCCTCTATTTTGTAATAGTGGAAATCTTGTGTCACAGCGTTTGCTGCTGGAAATTGTATCTATGAATAGAATACCTCTGTCTGCCGATATTCATGGGCCTCTACCACAAATATGACTGTACCACCTCTCGATGATAGTCCATTTTCGATAAGTTTAAGAGTTATAGTTCTTCTTACATTTACCGGAATGATTATAGCATTCGGGTCATTCTGCTGGAGAGTTGTGTCATCTAACAACAGTTGAGACGCTAAAGCATCTCTTTCTTCATCACCTTCCGGCATTTTACTGACAGAAAGTTTTTTGTTGCAGAACAAGTTTCAAGGAAACAAAGATTAGGTGCACAATATTTTGGAACACTGTATCCTTCAACGTTGACTAAACCAAAAACTACTACATAGGATTCTCATCCTACTAAGCTCCGGCGTATATTAACCTTTTACCCACTCCAGACGTCTATTGGAGTTTTTACGGGAAAAAGGGGTCTGTGTGAAAAAGCACGACTGAGTTACTCTAGTATCTTGCGTTAGATTATCTCCTTATCAAACGTTGGGCACCATGTGGTGTAGTTCCTATATTCCCAATAGGCTCTGCGCATTGGAATAACATAAACAGCAGTTTAGACGTAGGACTGAGCTCATCTAGGTCTCTACTGACTATGTTAGACTTAATTAGGTTTGCCAGCTAGCTCAGAGGTCACTAGAAACGTTCTCGAATGTTCAGGAAGGAGTTAACTTTCCTGATTAGACAAGAAGGGATTAGTTTCTGACAACCGCATAAACATGACAACTTTGCTCCCTCAGAATAAAGAGTATATCTCTAGAGTCGTGTGAAAACAATAGACAGCTATTTCACTCAGTCAATCGTGCATACTTAGTTTCACCAGAGTGCAGAGAAATAGAGAGACGGGCGTTTTCAATAAAAGGTGTTATTTATTGAGCAGTCCTCTTTCTCATGCAAGAGAAGTGAGTTGCCATGATTGCAATACTTATCATGAAGTAAAGTGCGTACAGTAAAAGGAGTATTATGAAATAATACTGTAAAAGCATTGATATGGTTTCTTAGCCATATTTCTTAGCGTCAAATGGGAGGGTCGGCTTCCTTCGGCACTCGCATCAGCTGGGCGTCGGGCAAGTAGATAGCCGCTCTGCTCCAAACCACTGTGTCTTTGCTTAAGGCAACGTTGGTATATTTATACCTGGAAGGTGCCAGGTTTGACATAAGGTTGGACATAAGACGTCACTAAGAACTTACAGTTCTTTCTGGACTTCAGGAGTTCTTGTGCAGATCAAAACAAAAGCAGGGGGAATTCCCGGGCTGCTGGAGGCTTAGTTTGTTTAAAGAACGCGTTGTACTTTCTTGGAGTCTATGGGAGTAGCCTTGCCGTATTTGGACTGCATGGGCTATGACTAAATATGGACATGATTCTTATGCCTTTATAAGGATATGTTTTGTTATAACCACATAAGGGCATGAATCTGGAATATTTAATTAGGGTCCTAGATACATTCACAACAATATAAATAACTCTTTCCAGGGCACTTACCATAGCACAAGAAAGACCCAGAGAATCCTTATTGATGCCCAAAAACCCGACTGAGACAGATGAGGAAGATATTCCCCGCCTCATCACAACATTCAGTAAACAGGAAAGAAAGAGCAAATAAATCATTAAGAAGAATTGGCCGATTGTACTTACTGATGAGGGATTGGGCAGCAGACTGCCTGAAATGCCTACCATTACATATAGGAAAGCTAGATCCATGCGTAGTCAAGTGGTGGAAGCTAGTCCGTAAATAGGCATTGGCAGCACTTGGCTTAAACCTAAAGAGGGTTTTTTTAAATGCTCCTCCTGCAGAGCGTGCAGGTTTGGCATAAATACAACTCATTATAGCACTCCATTTTCCGATAGTCAGATAGCCATTGAGGGCAACTATTGCTGCAGAACTGAGTTTTCTGTATATGTTCTGGCGTGTACCTGTGGCTTGCGTTATGTGGGTAGTACTAAGTTGCAGGTGCACGTCAGAATTTTGCAGTATCTCAGGGCTATCGTGACAATTCATATCCGGTCGCCAGGCATTTCAGAGCCATACATGGCAATGAATTAGGATGCCTTTCATATTTTGTGATTGACGGGGTGGCACCCCTTAGAAGGGTTAGAAATAGAGAGAAACTTTTAAGGAAGTTGGAGACACGCTATATTTTGGAACTTGACAGCAAGAATCCAAATGGGTTGAACACAACAGAAGATTTACATAATTTCTAGTAATTATACAGCAAAAACATTTTTTATACAATAATAGGTTATTGCACTGGCCACTTTTTTATAACTTCAAGCATTTATGCTGTAAAGGAATAAGAACAATGCCATTGAATTTATCTTTTTCAATGCTGTGAACACCTAGACAAAATGAAATGCCTTTAATGAGTATTTTCTCTATGTCCATGTATGTGATCAGGTGACTCACAGGGGGTGGTACATTAGGCAAACTTAAAAAGAATGGCTGACGGGGTATTCGTTGTGTGAGCAAGGGCACTTGGTGCTTGAAACACGTCAACAAGAGGAAAGGTCAAAGAAATAAAAAACATCTACCTGTCTGAGCCGCTGGGTCCGTTTTTCTCCTTTCGCCTGCCTGGAAGTGATGGGACTTTGCTTATTTTATATATATATATATATATATATATATATATATATAGGTATATATATATATATATATATATATAGGTATATATATATATATATATATAAATATATATATATATATATATTGACTGAAAAAAATCATCCATTTAGACACTTAAATACCCACTTATTCTTCCATCGACATTGAGATATACATATATAAAACATATTTAATTTTCAGAAAAACACACATTCACTAGATGATGGCATCAGTGATGTCTTGAGTGATGTCATTTGAGATGTCATCAGTGATGTCATGAGTGATGTCACTGACCATGTCATGAGTGATGTAATATGTGACGTCATCAGCAGTGTATTGCGGGCGCGCGAGTTATAGTTAGCTGAACTAACTATAATGGTGGGATTTCACTGGTTTTGTACGCGTGAAATGTCCAGCTAACTATAACACCCATGAAACCTATGTTTTTTCAGTGAATTTCTAACGTTTTTTAAATGATAATTGCTAACTATAACCTGCCTGTAACCTATGTTTTTTTCAGTGAATTTCAAAGGTTTTTTAAAAGATAATTCTTTAGTATAAACTGCCTGAAACCCATGTTTTTTTTCCAGTGATTTTGAAAGATTTTTTCAGTGACAATTTTTAGATGTATTAATTGTTATATTTATTTCTTTGATACTGATTTACTACAGTTTTTTTATCCATTTATTTTTAGATGTCTTACTTTTTTAGATTACATTACACATTTTTTATATATTTTTTTAAGAAATGTAATATATATATATATATTTTATATTTTTTTAATATGTTTATAACATTTTTTTTTTCTTCAACTTTTTTTGAGGAGTCGTGCATGCAAAACACACCTTTCTCAACTACTGCGCGGAACGTAGCCGCCATTTTACAATTGCTCTGCAGGATCCGTGTAGGGCAGAGGTCTTCAAACTTTTGTCGGCTGAGCCCCCCCATCTAAAACATTTTACACGCCGAGCCCCTCCACCATCACCACCACCTGGCAAAAAAATTCTGGAAGCTGGTACTCTGCATCATTGAAGGCCCTTCCCTCCTGCAGAGCCCAGGTCGCATAGGGCAAATAATAATAAATACATTAAGAGTGTTTAGTAAACTGAAGTCTGCTTGCTGGTAGATGTCTGGAGGACTCATAGGACATCTTGAGTTCTCTACAGAGGGCTGCCTTTAGGGGATGCACAGACAGTGCTGCACCACCTTTTGTAGCCTCCTGATGGCTTGTTCGCCTTTTTAGCCAAGTCCATTTTATGGCACAGGTGGAGAGGCAAAGAGATTCACCTCCCTGCAAATGAGGAACTGCGGACTTGAGATAGCGCTGGTGTTACATGTTCACCAGTATCACAGAAGGGGTTGCACAAGTGTCTTCTGTAAAATATGAGTATTCTCATTGCAGAGATTCCACCCGAGTGAGGAGACTGCCCCACAACAGCAGGACCTCTGCCACGAGGGTGAAGGCCCTTTGTGAATTCAGTCCAATTGTTTATATGTGTTAGGTAGAGATCTCCAAGCTGCATCATGATTTGAAGTCAGACTTCGTTGAGACATTTATGACTTGATCCATTCTCCTGCAAGAAATGTTACATTATGGGAAATGGTGAAGATCTGCACATTTTACGTAACAAAAAATTCATTAATTTTACAAGAATACACTTAGCTATAAGAAGTTTCACACAGTCCCACCCAGGACGCAGAGAATTTGATTCACAGATAACAAATTAATTGTAGACACAGAATCAACCCTATGTGGGTCAGATCGCTGGCACGGAACCCCACGCAGCTGCCACTGCAGCATCACCCGTATCCCATTTCATTATTGAAGTTTGTAGACATTAGCTCGCTTTCCCGAATTCCCGGGCACCTTTCTTGTGCGGGTCTTACTCTTCAATGATTTGTTATAATGCCTGCATCAGGACGTCATAGCTTACCATAACTTTTCCAATACATTTTATTTCGGGTGACATTCACACAGATGCAGTGTATTTCATAGAAATGTAGGTACCTAAAACTCCCTAGCAGCCTCCATATTAACATAGAAATAAACTACTTAAAAATGCAGAAACAGGTATTGCATGCATGGGATGATCTTATTGTAAAGTATTTTTAAACGTGACCACTGTAATAGAAGGTCCTGTGAGCTTGTGGCGTGTTTTGATGGAATTACCGTGATATATCAGAGTTTGCAGTAGACATCATTGGGAGCTGCCATTAAATAAAAACATAATCCCTCGTATAATCTCTGTGCGAGAGGTCACCGCTCCTTTGTGCTACAGAAATGTTCTGCATTTTGGGAAAGTTATTGTCTCATTAACACATCCACTAGGACCCTTTATTTATCTAGGTGAGTAAATTAGAGCATCCAGTGCTGTGTTTCTATTTCCCTCCCTCTTGATTTTCCTTTAGCTCTAGTCTAGAGCAGAGGCCAGCTGCACCCGAGTACTTCACAGGTTGTTAGAAGACCATTCGCGTGTGAACGAGGCTTTGTTGTTTTTTTCGCCTCTTAGCGCCCCTGCATCTCCAATCTGACTATGACTGAGACACACAACTGGCGCCTGGAGGCAACAATGGAAGATGATGTTGTGTGGTGGGGTGGAGTGCGCGCCCTCCCTGAGTGGATGCTGTACCCCACAGTTTGAAGACCTATGGTGTAGGGTGTACGATGGGTGCATATTTTCAGGCGCAATCGCTATGTGACCCGCAAGCGACTTCAAGTGCATACGCAACATATACGTATCACACCACACCACGCGCGCGCATTTCTGCATGATGTCATCTACATGTTCAACGCATTGGGCGCGTGACTTCCGCAAAAATTTTCGATATACAAAAAGATATATATATATATATATGTATTTAATAAAAAATATTAAGGCAAAAAAAATGTATATTCTTTTAGTTTTAATCAACTTATATTACTTTAAAAGCAATTTCGCGAAGTCGCGCTAGGTGCGTGCTGCTCGTACGCACCCAATGCGGATCCCATGTGACCAAAACAAAGAGAATTGATTGGTTTATAACACTATTCTAACTATTGAAGAACCCTACCCATTTTAATTACTCTTGTTAGACCTTCCTTAGGAGAAGACCTGTCCTGAAAAGAACATCACTTTTTCTTGAATTTCTTTTTTGGAAACAAAAATAGCTACTGGTTGGAGACCCCTGGTATGGATAGTGAGTGGGAAATTGTAGTCCTGAAGCACAAATGTGAAGGTCATTACACCACTACATGCATGATGCATAGCACTTCGACGCACTCCATTCCCTAAAGCCCGGCTCACTGCATGAGTACATGCCTACTGACTGAATGATTACAGTAATATAAGGAAAGACACTGGGGGAATTCTTAATTGGTTGACTTTTACTTTAGTGAATGAATTACTACATCGTACTAAAAGCGTCACTATGGGATTGCAACAGCAGCCACACTGTGTTTGCTGGAATATATGGATAGTGGCTGGGGAATTGTAGGCCTGAAGCACAAATTTGAAAGTGGTTACACCACTACATGCATAATGCATAGGGGTTTAAAGCACTGCATGCCCTAAAGCCTGGCTTACTGCAAGAGTACATGTACTTATGTAAATGCAAACACATCAACCAACCAAATCATTCTCTCTCAATTTTTCCAAATAAACACTGACTCACAGTGTGATGCTAGACAAATACCAGTATCCCTTGGACTTCACTGAAAGGAATACTACATGGTACTGAAATAGTCACTATGGGATTGTAAAAGCAGTCACAGAGTGTTTGCTGGAGTGTAAGGATACTAAATGGGGAATTGTAGGCCTGAGATACAAGTGTGAAGGGCGTTAGACTACTACAATCATAGTGCATAGGAGTTTCAAGCACTACATGCCCTAAACCACACTCACTGCAACAGTACATGTACTTATGTGAGTTATGTGTTCTCTCTCAATTTTCCCAAATGGACACTGATTCACAGTGTGATTCTAGACAAATAACAGTATCCCTTGCAGTGTATAAAGAAAGATTAAATATATTAGATAAATAAATGTACTAAAACTCAGAGTAATAGAATTAAATAAATGAATACTCGGATATAAATTAGAATACTCAAAGTTTAATAGAGAGTATCACTGGCATAGGATGCAGGGAAAATAGGGCTTTAGGGTAATGAAAAATAATAAAAAAAAGTTTACAAAAAATGGAAGTTACTAGAATAATAAGTCAAAAAAAAGGGGAATGAATGTTAATACGCGTATTAAAACAAAAAGTAACTTATAGAAATGCGTTAATAAGAAAAACGAGTTTAAATAAAGCATTTTAGAAATTATACGAAAGTAAAAAAGTATGGAAAGAGGCACTACAAAACACGTGACGTACTAAAACAGTGGAAATGAGAACACCTGTCAACTGAAAACGTGAGTTAAAAGTGGAAGGAGCAAATAATTGATCCCATAGAGTGTTAAGTAACCAAAAAGTATATACACCACACCCATGGGATGATTAGTTTTGTTTCAGAGAATCAATATAGGCGAAGAAACTACGATCAAGGTAATGATTCAGGGCTGCGGAAGCATCTTGAGAATATCTTTCATTTTCTAAGAGGGAACATATTGTTAATGTATATTTAAAAATACATAAAACATTATATCCCCCCCCCTGAGAAGTTGGATGAATTTCGACGGAGGAAGGAAAGAATATCGAAGAGAGGTAAATTATGTGAATGCGTATATGTTTGATATTTTTAAAAAAGAAAGCAAAAATATTTAAATGATTATAAAATGTAGTATGTTTAAGTTGAAATGGAATATAATAACGAGTTGATGAAAAAACCGTTACAAGAAATATAGGTCAATTAAGGAATTACTATGTTCAAGGTAATGATTAGGAACGATGGTATTATCTTGAGTTTATCTTTCATTTCCACAGAGGGATCATATTGTTAATGTATAATTTCATTTACATTCAACTTTATGATCCTTCAAGTGGAGTTGGATGACTTTCAATAGAGGATTTGAAAGAATATTAAATAATAGTTTTTTTTTGTAAGCAAGTATTTCTTAATGATTGAAAAATGTACTATAAATACACTATCGATGCAAAAAGGAAATACTTTGTAATAAAGGAAAATACTCTTTAACTTCTACAGTGAAAATGGGATAAAAGAATTTATATTGAGTAAAGCTTTTACCAATTTTCACTCGTGAAGAACAGGAGGATTATCATCGTAAGCACTTTTTTGGGAGAAAAAAAAATATAATTGTGTCTTCAAATATTAATTAATAATGTTTTCAAATTTTAAATATGATTGTAAAATGTAATAATGACATAAAGTGTACATAAAAAAAGAAAGATGAAGTGTGAGGGAGTGTTTGTCATAGCACTTCTATTTTACTTTATCTGAAAGTAAAAAAAGTCCAAACATTTAAATAAAGATAATGGGGCAACACTTATATAATGTAAACATAAGGAATGAGTGCTTATGATGAAATAAAAAAAATGTGGTCCAACGCGTGATACCAATGAATGAAAAAAAGATTTTGCATTTCACCCATGTGATGAATATAAAAGACTCAATAAAAATATTTTGAAAACTTGTGCATTTTTCTTTCAAGGATGGTTTGAAGAATTATACATTTAATGAAAGGACAAAGTACTCCTCGCTAAAGGAGAAAAGTCAGCACAATTATGATAGAATAGAAAATAGAATAATATTTTTTAATACCTTTACAGTCAACAAACTCGTAAGCAGTGTACACAGTGTAAGTTAAAAACACCCTACCACAACTAGTTTTTGAAATGCATTGTAAAATAAAATGTGTCACAAAATGGGATACGTACATGGTGAGGGTATTGTAACGTCACGTAGAAAAAACAAGCCAATCAACATTAGGATCAGGAAGGAAGAGTTAACCACACAACAGCCGATCAAATGTTTGTGAAAGTCTGCGCAAGGAAAGGGATTGGTCAGTAATACGTCTTCTTACAATGCTTCACAACCAATGAGAAAGAGGTGTAGAAAGTTTCTGTTTTTAACATACGAGCAAATCAGATGACCTTGGAAGTACACGCAGGGGGAAGCAATTGTTGCTTACAATAAATAATAACAATAAAAAAAGGGTAGTTTAAAAGAACGCTTTGGAATCAAACACATGCGTGTTTGATTAAATAAAGTTTGCGAGGTGAAGTATAATCAACAATCTTTAAAAAATGTACGGGAAAATTATCAGTCAAGACATTAACATTATCGCTGCATTAGCAATCAAACATATGACTTACGTTTCACCACTGTCTGCCGCTCCTTACTTCACTTGCAAAGTTAAAAAGAACATGTGCGACATTTGCATAACAAGTTTAGTGCGATGCAAATTATTGAGGATGACTTGCTTTCGCAAGACCCCGAAAGACTTCTTGCAGAATGAGTACGCATTTATCTGCCAGACCCCATTTAATGATTAATTCCGGCTCACCAAGCTAAACACGTCGGAAATCATTTCTCGTCACTTTCTGTTCGTCCAGGTTGACCATGAAAGTGCGTGTCTTCTTTAACTCCTTTCTTTTTCATAGTAATTCTTACTCATACACTATCCAGCAAATACCCCACAGATGCAACCTCCTGGATTTGCAATAGTAATTGTTACTCATACACTATCCAGCACATACCCTACAGATGCCCCACCTTGGGGTTGGAATATTTTTTTTACTGATACACTATCCAGCACATACTGTCCAGATGCACTTACCCTACAGATGCACCACCATGGAGTTAGAATACTAATTGTTACCCGTACACTAACCTGCACTTACCCTACAGATGCACCCTGCTCTCTCTTTCAAAATCCAAACCAGATTTACAACACCCTTGCACCACTTTCCAATAGAAGCCTATGTTCACACCAGAACATGGGTTTCTATTAAAATTCACAATACCATATTAATAAGCCCATTAAAACGGCAATAATTTTTATCGCCCTGCTTGATAATATGCCCCTTGGTTTGGATTTTGAAAGACAGAGCAGTGAAATCTGTTCTCACTTTCAAAATCCAAACCAGATTGCTTTTCCACATGCAAGTTAGCGTCTCCCCATGTGGAAAAGCAATGCCTACTCCCAAAGTATGCGGGAAGCCGGTGGGACCGTGGGGGCATTGTGGCTCCCCCCACGGTCCCCAACATTTTTTATAAGACCCGGGGAATAGGGCAATCTGATTTAGATTTTGAAAGAGAGAACAGATTTCCTTGCTATGGGAGGGCGGGATGGACACAACGGGACACTGCAGAAGACGGACCGCCCACAATACATAAAGCCCCGGGGAGTGGTAGTCCCCGGGGCTTTGGAGACCTTGCAGCACTCCCCCAACCATTTTTTTTGTAGCCCCGGGGGGAGACGGGCCCTCGAGTGCTCCAGGAGAGGGGCCACGCAGTCTCCCTTCCACAATACATAAAGCCCCGGGGGATGGTGGTCCCCGCGGCTTTGGGGACCTTAGCCCCTCCCCCCCACATTTTTTTTTTTAGCCCCAGAGTGTGATGGTCCCCAGGGCTGGGGGGCCCCTGTGGGCCCCCATAAAATGTAATAATTTGGCCCCCCTGGGGGCTAATTATAAAAAAAGCTAAATTTGGATTTTTTTACGCCAGAGTCTGCGCACCCTACACGCACCTGCCGGGTCTTTTTAATAAATAAAAAAAAATTGTGGGCCCTGGGGGTCCTTCTGGGACCCCCTAAGCAGGTCTAGAGGGTAAAAGTATTTCTACCCTGCCCCCTTTCTACGTTTTGCACACATATTACACTGACTTCTTCAGCCTCGCTTCTACCGAGGCACAAAATGGCTGCCAACAGTTCCTTGTTTCGAATGTTGACAACCACTTGACAGCCAATTAGCATTCAGCGCGTGATCGGAAGGGTGCGCTTATGGTGCGCTCATGGTGCGCTCAGGGTCTGCGATCGACCGCACCCATAGATATATAAATGCTTTTAACTGTAATTTTCTCAGGAACTACTTAACAGATTGACACCATTGAAGCAGAAGGCACAAGTCTGAACCGAGGACTACATCTTTGCCAAATTTGGTGTAATTCCATTCAGCAGTTCGGGCTGTAGCTGTGGCTAAAGGTTCTATGGGAAATTGCTTGGGGGAAACCTGTTTTGGGACTCCCCTTTTTTCTCAACCCCCGCTTGATGAATCATGGTGAAACTTTCAGGATAGGAGCGGACCGGAACTGACCGGAAGTTTTGAAAATTTCGCAAAGATTCGTCAACCGGCGCCAAGTTAAATTCAAATAGAATGTTGCGGATTTCCTGTTGAAAATAGGTCGTAACTATAACTACCTACTGGCAACCGCCAGTAGGTAATATATATATCTATATATCTATATATATATATATCTATATCTATCTATATATATATACATATATATATATATATATACTTATATAATTTCAAATCTGTCTTTTTCACAATGAATCACGCAGTGTATCGGCAGAAATTATAACTATAGACAAAGTACAGTTTACTATTACAGAGAGAACTTTTTTTAAAGCCGGTTGCCTGGACGTGATTGTCCTAATAAGCGATGTTACAACCTAAGTAACATCATAGTAAAAACGCTGTAATCGTTTAGATATCAAATCCTCTTTCAGTTACAATCTTGCCGTGTATCGGCAATTGCAGCCCTTAAAAAGTTCTCTCTGTAATAGTAAACTGTACTTTGTCTATAGTTATAATTTCTGCCGATACACGGCGTGATTAATATATATATAGATATATATATATAGATATATATATATATCTATATATATATATATTACCTACTGGCGGTCGCCAGTAGGTAGTTATAGTTAGGACCTAGTTTCCATAGGAAATCGTCAACATTCTATTTGGATTAACTTTGGCCCTGGTGGATGAATCTTTGCGAATTTCTCAAAAAAGATGGCTCGGTCCACTGCGCTCCTTCCCTGAAAATTTGGGGGGGATTGGTAAAGTGGGGGCTGAGATAAAAGGGGGGTCCCAAAACGTGTTTTCTCCATGTTATTTTCCATAGGACGTTTAGACACGGCTACAGGTCGAACGGCTGAATGGATTTATAAGAAATTTGGCAAAACTGTAGAGTCCGGTTCGCAAATTACGCTTTTTGTGGAATGGTGTAAATCCGTTCAGTAGTTGCTGAGAAAATTAAAGTTAAAGTCAATTATATATCTATAAGCGCGGACGGGTGCGCGCACTCGAACGGCTTTTTTTTGCTGCGTGACGTCTGTTAACGTTCGATTAGAAGGAAATCAGGAAGTGTTGACCGCCATTTTGTCACTGCGAGTAAATATATTGTCATTTCAAAGCGTTGGAACATGGAAAGGGGAGAAGGTAGAGATTGTTTTGCTGCGTAGGTTTTCTCAGGGTGTGCAGTAAGGTCCTTAAAGGCGAAAATATATATATATTTTTTTTTCGAAAAAGTTGCGGGGTGCGCGCACTCGGGCGCGCACACCTATTTACAAGAGTGTGAAAATGGAGATAAATCAGAAAGTTTGAGTGCTTTGATATAAGGTGGCTCTGAAAAGAGCCCTTGTGTTAATTGAGTTGTTTCTGCATTTATAAGTAAGTACCGATGCAGAGTCTGATATAATATTGTTGGCAGCATTTTGAAAGGAAAGACAGGGGCCCATTTTCTGGTTAACAGGCGACCAGGCCAACTTTTCACGCCAGGCCCATTCCTGCAAAGTCGACCGCCATTTTTAGGAGATCTGCAACCACCGGCAGTCACTGGGTTGCAGGAGCAGATGGACTCAAGCCTGTCGGGCGAAGCGTCGCTGCACCGCCACAGTGGACGAGACCCTGCTGGGTGAGTGGAGCGTCGCTGTACCGCAACAGTGGGCGAGTCCTTTGCTGGGCTCGTGGAGCGTCCCTATACCGCCACAGTATGCGAACCCTTTGCTGGGCTCGTGGAGCGTCCCTATATCGCCACAGTGGACGAACCCTTTGCCGGGTGCGTGGATCGTTGGGGGTGCAGCTGAGGGGCCTCCACCTGGGGAGGCGGGAGAGGCTCGTCTGCGCCGCCTCTCCCTCCCAGTGCACCCCACGGCGTCTTGCTGACATTTGTTATGGCCGGACCAGGCGATGAAGAGAGGGGGGGGGTCGGAGGCATATGCAAGACATCCCCCCCTCGTGGCCTGCAAGGCGCCGAAAAAAGAAGAGAATGGGAAGACAACTAAATCTCGGGTCGGGCCCATGCCTTCTCCGGGCGATGATGGCCGGCCGCTCTTTGCCACGGCCCCAGGAACGGATCCCTTGGTTCATCCTGGGGACAGGCCTTGGCGCGTGGTGTCGCCTCCGGACTATTCGCGTAATGGTTCTCCACCCCAGGCCGTTGCCGATGGCTTTTGTAGACTTTCTGACGCTCAAAAACCCTACTAGAAAGCATCCCAAAAGTAGCCCAACATTGCTACTTTGGGGAAGGAGGGACAGGGACGGCGGCAAGTAGACGGCGAAATGCATTGTGGGTTTGTTGCTGCGGCCGTTTGACATGTAAATAGTTGTTTTAATATATTTTTGTTCAAGAATAAAAACGTTTTAACCTGTTATTTTGCTGTCGTGTGGTATATTTCTAATATTTGTCGCTCTGATGTCGTTTCCCCTCCCAAATGTAACATGTGATTGTAATTTACAGCCGGACATTCCGACAGGACATGAGAGCAAAAGGGGGGGGGGGTCAGATCTGAAGTTGGGCAGGCGATAAGATCACGTTTTGCTATGTGGGGCTATCTATGTTCGTGATGGGGCCTAAAAGGGGGCAAGATGGCGGGGCCACTGTGCCGTGACTTTCGCTTTAACTCCAACAGTGGTGAGGGTGAACACAAATGAACGTGGTGCGCGCACCCGAGCGGCTGCGCGCCAGCGGAATTTTTTTTTTGCTGCGTGACGTCTGTTAACGTTCGATTCGAAGGAAATCAGGAAGTGTTGACCGCCATTTTGTCACTGCGAGTAAATATATTGTCATTTCAAAGCGTTGGAACATGGAAAGGGGAGGAGGTAGAGATTGTTTTGCTACGTAGGTTTTCTCAGGGTGTGCAGTAAGGTCCTTAAAGGCGAAAATATATATATGTTTTTTTTTTCGAAAAAGTTGCGGGGTGCGCGCACTCGGGCGCGCACACCTATTTACAAGAGTGTGAAAATGGAGATGAATCAGAAGTTTGAGTGCTTTGATATAAGGTGGCTCTGAAAAGAGCCCTTGTGTTAATTGAGTTGTTTCTGCATTTATAAGTAAGTACCGATGCAGAGTCTGATATAATATTGTTGGCAGCATTTTGAAAGGAAAGACAGGGGCCCATTTTCTGGTTAACAGGCGACCAGGCCAACTTTTCACGCCAGGCCCATTCCTGCAAAGTCGACCGCCATTTTTAGGAGATCTGCAACCACCGGCAGTCACTGGGTTGCAGGAGCAGATGGACTCAAGCCTGTCGGGCGAAGCATCGTTGCACCGCCACAGTGGACGAGACCCTGTTGGGTGAGTGGAGCGTCGCTGTACCGCAACAGTGGGCGAGTCCTTTGCTGGGCTCGTGGAGCGTCCCTATACCGCCACAGTATGCGAACCCTTTGCTGGGCTCGTGGAGCTTCCCTATACCGCCACAGTGGACGAACCCTTTGCCGGGTGCGTGGATCGTTGGGGGTGCAGCTGAGGGGCCTCCACCTGGGGAGGCGGGAGAGGCTCGTCCGCGCCGCCTCTCCCTCCCAGTGCACCCCACGGCGTCTTGCTGACATTTGTTATGGCCGGACCAGGCGATGAAGAGAGGGGGGGGTCGGATATATATGAGTTATACTATTAGGTATGTCACATCCCCCCTTGTGGCCTGCAAGGCACCGAAAAAAGAAGAGAATGGGAAGAATGGGAAGACAACTACATCTCGGGTCGGGCCCATGCCTTCTCTGGCCGATGGCGGCCGGCCGCTCTTTGCCACGGCCCCAGGAACGGATCCCTTGGTTCATCCTGGGGACAGGCCTTGGCGCGTGGTGTCGCCTCCGGACTATTCGCGTAATGGTTGTCCACCCCAGGCCGTTGCCGACGGCTTTTGTAGACTTTCTGACGCTCAAAAACCCTACTAGAAAGCAGCCCAAAAGTAGCCCAACATTGCTACTTTGGGGAAGGAGGGACAGGGACGGCGTCATTGTGGGTTTGTTGCTGCGGCCGTTTGTCATGTAAATAGTTGTTTTAATATATTTTTGTTCAAGAATAAAAACGTTTTAACCTGTTAGTTTGCTGTCGTGTGGTATATTTCTAATATTTGTCGCTCTGATGTCGTTTCCCCTCCCAAATGTAACATGTGATTGTAATCTACAGCCGGACATTCCGACAGGACATGAGAGCAAAAGGGGGGGGGGTCAGATCTGAAGTTGGGCAGGCGATAAGATCACGTTTTGCTATGTGGGGCTATCTATGTTCGTGATGGGGCCTAAAAGGGGGCAAGATGGCGTCGAGCTCGGTTTCTGTCACTAGTTTCATATTTCTCATGAGGGGTTGTTCCTAATGTTTCTATTTTAGCAAGGTCAAAAAGAGATCCTATCAGTGGCCTACTGATTTTGTTCGATTCCTTTTGTTTTCTCTAACGATTTTTAAGTTAAAGTTTGCTAGTACGATACAGCGGCTAGTCCGCATTTTATATATATGTCTTTTTTATTAGGGGTGTCCTCCGGTGGAGTCGGACGATCTACCTCTAATAAACGGTAAGTGTTCCTCTGAAGGAATGCGTCTTGAAAGTGGCTGACTGTAATGTATGATATTTCACTCAGTGACTTTCAGGCCCATGCTGTTTCAAAACTGTGCATGTGTTTGAAGCAGGCGTAGGTATTGACGCAGCATAGAAACTACTAGGAACCAATTGGAAGTGTTGTTTTCAAGTCACATGACTTCACATGCGCGTCTCAGGACGTGTACGCGGTGATAGTATCTAGTCACGTACGCCATTTGGAAGTAGCGGTCTAATTCAGCGAAGTTTCAAAACGTGAAAAGGAGTAAATCTAAACACATCCGGATTGAATATATCTTCTGAGTAGTATGAGTTCTATGATGGGTCTATGAAGAAATTTAATAAGTTCGCGAAGTTTTCCCGAAATATATAGGCGGGTGCGCGCACACGGTCGCGCACGATCGAAAGCCAAAAAAGGGGAGATAAACGCCCTTTATAATATGCTCCTGGAGCTGTTTTTGGTACAATGAGTTAGTTCTGAAAAGAACTTTTTTTTTTTTTTTTTTTAAACAACTGTTATGTTGTTTTTTAAATGAAATTAAGAAATTTATCTTTTCTCGGGGCATTTATGACTCTCAATTTTCAGTTTAGTAAGAATGAGGCTCTGCTCTCCGTACAGAAGAATTTCTCCACACTCGTTGCATTTCATGTGCACCTTTGCAAGATATGGTCTCAAGTCCATCACAGCACTCGATGGAGATACAGGTCGTCCACCAGAAGATGTGCTGGCCACCTCTGATGGTAATAGCGTGGCCAGGGCTCTTGTCGATGCCTTTGCAAATTCAACAGGGTGCACTTGTTTGACATGCCGCACCATGGTATGTATGGAAAAGGAATATTTTTTTCTTGGATTTCCTCTTGAGAGAACCTTATTGCATATCGTGCAGGTAACTTTTGGCGCATTAACTTTCTTTTGTTCTTCAGGATAAGTGAAAAATTGCCAAATAAAAGATTCCTTTTTTCTTTTTAAAGGTAGTCGCTCATTTTCTTCAGATTCGGAAGATGATTGCGGGGCGGCAGCCATTTCAGCAAAGTCTTCCGAAGGGTGTTGAACGTTGTTCTCTTTTGAGAGTAGAAAAGATAGTGAGAGAAGTGGGTGGAGTACTCCGTGTAAATTGCAGAATAGAAACTACTAAGAACCAATTGGAAGTGTTGTTTTCAAGTCACATGACTTCACATGCGCGTCTCAGGACGTGTACGCGGTGATAGTATCTAGTCACGTACGCCATTTGGAAGTAGCGGTCTAATTCAACGAAGTTTCAAAACGTGAAAAGGAGTAAATTCAAACATATCCGGATTTAATATATCTTTTGAGCTCGATTCAAGCATACAATTGTTAAAGTATAAAACCTTTTATATATTTTTTTGAAAATAGCAAGATGTGTACATTCGGTCACACACGAAAGTTTAAAAAGACATTCGGCTCCATTTAATGAAAATTTTCATAATATTAAAAAAGAAGCCTGGGTTTAGTCTCTTTGACGTATTATAAATTCTTTGATGTGTCTATGAAGAAATTCAATAAGTTCAGATTGCAAAGTTTTCCCGAAATATATAGGCGGGTGCGCGCAGTCGGTCGCGCACGAAAGCCTGGAAATGCGCTATCCATTTTATTGAGAACTGTTGCCGAGAGTGCGCACACCGGGTCGTGCACGAAAGTTTAGAAAGGCTATTTTTATTTATAGACAAATTTTAATGCGTTGAAAAAAAGGCAAGGTACAGACTTTCTAATTCTGTATTGCTTTACAAGGAGTCTCTATGCAACTTGAACAGTGAAGAAAACGTTTTTTTTCCGAAAAAAAATATTGCCAGAACTTTATTGACAAAAGTATAGGTTGCATACACGAGATATTTCTGAATTAGCATTTTAAAAACCAATGAAATTCACTGAAAAAACCATAGGTTTTACACACGTTATAGTTAGGAACTAGCATTTACAAAACCTATGAAATTCACTGAAAAAACCATAGGTTTGACACCAGTTATAGTTAGCTGGAAATTTTACTGATATAAAACCAATGAAATTCCACGTTATAGTTAGTTGGACTCACTATAACTTGCGAGTGTAATGCACTGCTGATGACGTCACATATTACATCACTCATGACAACACATGTACCTACTCTCAAGGAAGTTGTGTACCAGCCTATCTGCCATGGACCCAGATCTTCTAAAAGTTATATCCGGTTTATCATTAATATATTTGCCGATAATCGGATCACCTGTTACCAAATTCCAGTTCTTATGGAATATCTTACGAATTTCTCTATGTTATCTGCTGTATTTTATGATAACCCGTGGCTTGATCACTGTTTCTTCCGCGTCATATATCAAGGACTTAGCTTTGATTTTCACTGCCAAAGCTTCTTGCCTGGTGATGGAATTGGCTCGGTTAATAGCTCTCTGGACAGTTTTTACCGAGTAACCACGCGACAAGAACCGCTCTCTGCTCTCATCCTGCGCTATTTTGCAGTCCATTTCTAAACTGCAAATTCACCTTATTCACAGCATCTCCCCAAAGGGAATGCTGCTAATTAGATGTTGCGGATGTTGACTAGATGCGTGCAAAACAGTGTTCCCTGCCGTGGGTTTTCTATGCATTTTTGTAGCTATACCAGTTTCTGTTACAAACACCTCTGTATCCAAGAATGCAACTGACTTGGCATCAATATGTGAGGTGAACCTTAAGTTAAGGCCGTTGTTATTTATTACCTCCACAAACTCTGTTGCTTCTACCACTGTACCACGCCATATCAAAAATAGGTCATCTATATATCTTAGATACAATAAAACATGGTTCTTCATTATATCATTCAGTGCCCCCCTGAGGACCTGCTCCTCCCAGAGCCCCATGTGCAAACATGCCAGACTCGGAGAGAAGCAGGCCCCCATTGCGACACCTCTGACCTGCTGATATAGCTGGTTATTGAAAAGAAAAAAATTGTGTTCTAAGCATAACTCAATCATAGATAACAAAATTTTATTGTGCGATGAGAAATTCATAGGTCGCTGATTTAGAAAAAATTCCACCGCTTTAAGTCCATCTGAATTCTTTATCGATGTATACAATGACGATACATCTAACGTAATTAGTAAACAATTATCCTGCCAAACCACATTGTTCAACTTTCTAATAAAATCAGAAGTATCCTGAACGTATGAGTCCAAACATTTTACCCAGTCCTGTAAAAAAAAAGTCTATATAGCGCGAAATGTTCTCAGTTGCGCTATTTATGGCCGATATAATCGGACGCCCCGGTGGAGAATTAGTGTCTTTGTGCACATTTGGTATTAGGTAAAATGATGGTATCACGGGATGATCATTCTTCATGAATTTGTATTCCTCATTTGACAACAATTTGGCACTTCTCCACGCCATCAATTTCATGTTCTGCTCTTGCCATGCTGCCTTTACCAAAGTGATGTTGCTTTTCTTGTAACAGGTGATATCAAGCAGTTGCTTCTCAGCTTCAGCAACATACATTTGTCTCGGCCATAAGACAATGTTCCCGCCTTTATCGGCCTGGCGTAATATCACAGCGTTTTTCTTTTCAAGTTTTTTAATCAAAGTTTGATAACATTGGTTCTTTTTGTTTATAACTTTACTTTTGTTGTTTACGACGATGTAAAGTTGTTTTAACTCTTTGGCAACAAGATCGTGATATACCTCCAAATTATCGTGCACTGAAACCGGTGAAAAGGTTGACTTAGGTTTAAATGGGGTTTGGATTAAAGCACAGTCCTCAGAAGATGTGGTTAACGGCAAGTCATTCAATACCATATCCTCCTGTTGTAAATCCCATATCGCCTCAAATGTGTCACGTTCTCCTGCTATCAACAGTGAAGGACTACTCAATGTTTCTGTTGGTTTCTTTCTTCTAGGTTGTTGAAGAAAGAACTTTTAAAGTTTAAACTTTCTTATGAAGCGATAGGAGTCCATTCTTGCATCCGCATAATTAAAGTCCATTGGGGGACAATAGGTTAACCCCAATCCCAAAATTCTTTCTTCTTTGGGGGTCAAAGTGACATCTGTTAAATTGATGATTGATTTTTCGCTACAAGATATTAATTTGCCTTTTTCTTCGATTTGTTCCAACGATTTCTCCCGGTTTGTTTTGAAATGGACTGTGTTGAACCTGCGGCATTTTCTTCTGGCACGCCGCTTTTGGTTGGCACGGTTTTGTTTGCCTGTGTCTTGCCTTTCACTCTTGGTCTGAAAGTGTCCCACCGGTCTTGACATAAGCAACTCACCTCCTGTGCTAGAGACAGCTTGGAGGGCCCTGCGGTCTCGTTTTCCGTTTCACTTCCAGAAGTTAAGCTGGCATCTGTGGATGAAACCAGTACATTTCCATCTCCCCCTGTAGTTTGTCTGGTTTTCCTCGCTCGAGCTTTCACATTCTCATACTTCTTAGCATAAGTGAAAATTTGTCCATTGAGATAATCCAGGCGGTCGCGTTCGAATTTAAAGGCTTTACGTTTCTTTATTATTTCTTCATCTTTTTTAACTCTTTGTGCCATATCATTTCTCATTTTGTGGACTTGTTCACTAAATCCAAAACCCGCTATTTCTGTTTCTATCTTCTCAATTTCCGCTTGTATCTTTAGGCGGTCACGCTCAGCATATTCAACTAGTACCCCCATCAGTTTAGCGGAACAATCAAGATTTATTTCTGCCCATTTAGTGAGCATTGCGGGATCTGGCGTCTCATAAACTCGGTGCAAGACTTATGCGAAGGCCCCTTGGGACTCGACCAACAGTTAAATATCTGGATAGAGACTTGTGTTCCCACCACTTAGCCTGTTCTTTCTTGGTGAGTTTTTCTAATTGTTTGAATAAGTCTCTCAGTGTGGGATTGGCGCTGGAATTAGTGTCCACGGGCAACTGGTCTTGCGGATTCGACCCCCCAGCTGGGGCTTTGTCGAACATGCTCCCCGCCGCCTCCTCCCTGTTCCGCAACGTATCGGCGGACATTCTTGCTTGAAGCAACAGTTGCTTCCACTATTGGGGTAATTATGTTTGATTCAAAAAAGTACACTAGATATCGGCTCAAAGAACGAACCTCGGATCCCTGAGCTGGTCCGTATGTTTTTCGCCGACTCCACACACACTATATATATATAGATAGATAGATAGATAGATAGATAGATAGATAGATAGATAGATATAGATATATATATAGATATATAGATATATATATAGATAGATATATATATATACACACTTCACTTGGCTTAGCATATGTAAAGGTCCTATTATATCAATAGCCAGTTTGGACCAAGCCTTATCTGGCACAGGGATTGAACTCACAGGACTAGAAACAGTAATCTGGGTTTTTATCTCTACTAACACAGGACCTACATTGCATAACAAATTGTTCTACTTACCTATCCATTCCTGGCTACCAAAAGAGTTCTCTCACTCTCCTTTTCATGGCTCACAAGCTAATAAGTCCTTCATGAACAAGCTCTACAATCCTGAACGTTATAGCCACAACCAAAGCATCCAATCAACGAAGTAATCCTTTGACAATATACAATTCTGAAACAATATGATGGAAACGATCCAATTCAGCATTAGATATTTTACAAGTTGGCCATCCCTGATTCACATAATCCACAACCCTCCACTCTTGCTCTGAAATAGCATCATTGGTAATTGTCAAAATGGTGCTCACTTCTGCTTTCTCATCATCCATGACACTCTCTTCACAGTCCTTCAAGGGCAATCTAGAAAGACAATCAGCCATTATATTCTTTATTCCAGGTGTGTATTCAATGCAGCTCCTGCAACCTAAATTGCCGCTTGGCAATTCTGGGCATGAACCTACTACCACCTTTTGTGGTAAATAAATCAACCAAAGGCTTGTTATCCATCCTAACAACACACTCCAATCTCCACAAATACTGATGGGAATAGTCGACAACCCACCAGCAAGCTAGGCCGTCACGTTCTAATATAGAATATGGGGGATTCTGGCCCTTTAAGCCTACGAATAGCAAAAGCAACTATTTCCTCTGTAGATTCTCTTTGCTGTAACAGAACCACAGCTAATTCATGCTGACTTGCATCCATCATTATAATAATTGCAGCACACTTAGAAAGAAGAAAGATTGTTTGTGTGCAGGAAGGTGTCCCTTCCAACACAAAAGAGAGGGGAGAGGAGTTGGCCTAACGGCTAGGGCGCTCGACCTCGGACCTGGGGATCTGGTTTCGAGTCTCGGTAACGACGCCAAAACCTCCTGTGATTCTGGGCAAATCACTTAATCTCCCCGTGCCTAAAATGAATGTGTGTCTGTCCTCATGTAACATAACTGGTGCTATGTAAAGCGCTCTGATACCTGATTCGGTTCGGGTCTAGTTCGCGCTATATAATACTCTGCAAAAAAAAAAAAAGCAATCCTTCCTTTAATGCAGACACCCTTGCTCTATGGCACAAGGGTGCCTGCATTGGCGCTGGGCTGCTAATTGTGCGCCAGTGCAGGCAGATGCACACGAATGTGCCATATCTTCTCAGATATGGCGGGTTCCTGCCCTCCCTCTTTCACGCAAAGCATCAAGGTGTCTTGCTGCGCTGTGCTGCGCTAAATTTTGAGAAATATGGCCCTCAGCATACAATGATTGGTTCCCACCAACCGTTTAGGGCTAACTTTGCATTTGAATGGGCATTTGTAAATGCTTTTACACAAAACAGGGAGATGGGGGTCAGAGGGAAGAAGAGTTTTAAGACCTACTACAAGTTCACTTCCCCAGCTACACACTATGAAAAACACAACAGAACTTGTAAGGTCTGACAGCCAAATAAATTGGCCAAACTGACATGTAGTACATTATGTCAGTAGGTGCTATAGTTACCTCTAAACAGGGTGAGAGAGTGTGAGTCACATGTGTGAGAAGAACAAAGTGTGATCACGAACTGGTCAACAAAATCCAGAGCAACTTAATATGGATAACCATCAAACAAACCAAGTGATCAGTCATATCATTTGGTCGTCCACACTGTGACCAGGCCGGTCTTTAGATCATCTAGACCCCGTGCCACACAGTAAGATGTTAGTACTGGATCAGGTCCACAGTGTGTTATGAACCATCAATTGTTCGCCAGTTAGTGATGGTTAAAAGTGGTGAAAAAACAGTGCAAAATAACGCAAACGTGGTGAGTCTAAAATAGGGTGATGTGTCAAAACTACTCTTTATTAGGAACAAGGCACATCCCCTAATTAAAAGAACAGGAACAGTGCAAAAGACAGTATAGAAAAAATGACTGTCGCTAATAGGGCCGACATGTTTTTGCCTAATGGGCTAAACATCCCTTGGCTTTCATCAGAGCCACTGCTCTTAAATGTTGCTACTGTAACAAATCTGTGATAAGTAAATCAAAAATTTAACACAAAACTAATCAGTGAAAATGGAGAACAAGTATAAGTAGGAACGATACAACCTGTACCTACAGGTATGTACACATCCTCCTTGTCACATGAGTACTCAGCTTGATCTACAACTGTTACTCGTATTAATACAGAGCTGTAACCGCTTCACAAACACATATGCTCACAACATCTCAATCATAAGTTATAAGGTATTTGAAATTAATTGCTCACCCAAAATGACAGGGGACTGGACCTCACCTCACCTGGACCGTGCTCAGGTATTCGAGGCCCCGCGCTATGGAACAAAACGTGTCTAAATACGCCTGTGCCTAGGTATGGATATAAGTGGGCCACTCTGGCAGAAAGGAGATGATCAGTAACAGTATGAATGGATGTCTTCCTTTAAAAGGCACGGGCTAAATCCTTAGGACTCTGAGAAGATCTGTGCTGCTGATCCCTTCTGAGAAGGAGCTAGACTGTGGTGTGCATTGAGAACTTGTCTTCCACTGGCAAAGCTTTAAAACCTGAGCTGCTATGCTGCTATGGGCTGCATTGTGCTACTGTCTCAGACAGAGATTGGGGTTGACCCTTTATGGTCCAGGACCTCTCGAAGCAGATCATCCAAAGCATTCCGCTCCATAAACCAGTGCTGGCCTGAAACGTGCATGTGACCATGGGAGGGACACCCCTCAAGGTGCCTGACACCACTGCAAGTCCCTGCAGCCTGCAAGAGGCCCCCTGTGAGATGGCCGTCCTCATTATGGAACCATCCACCCCACAGATGTGAGGCCTGTGTACGACCCTTGAAGTGTCCCTCCGCTTAGTGGTCTCTCACCACTCTGAGCCTCCTGCAACCTGAGTCAAACTGCACTTAGGATCCGGCATCCCTGATGTGACTATTGCAAGATGTGATTCCTCTGTAGGATCCCCAGAGAGCTCTAGAGTGCATGTGCCTGGCTAAATCCAAGATTAAATTCATGTATGATTGGAGCCCTGGTTTCGGAGAAACTTAATCACGGGGATACCGGAATTAATATAAGAGCCAAAGAACTTCTTAAATTTACAGAGACTGTTTGCTAAATATGAATAAAAGTGTCCTCTCTGCTTATAAAAGAAAGACCATTGCTGTAACAATCTGTTTATTATTTTGAGTGACGCATGTGCTGCTCGACCTTCATCCCACCACCCTCCAAGAGTGCACATTTACCTTGTTTCCCTTGAGAGTCAAAGCCTATGAAGTGTGCCCTTTGCCCTCAGAGAGCTCCCAGCAGTATCTGCTTTCTGTGTATCTAGGATCAGTGGCAATGCTTGGTGCAAGGATTGCCCTATCTGCCCTTTATTTGCACAGGTCCTTAAAGTGGGTACCTTGTACCAGTCCACACAACCCTTATGATGTATGAGATCAAAGATAACCTTTATTGAAAGCTATCCTAGTGGTAGCAATGGAGAGCAGGCTTCAGGATTAATCTTGAAGGAATGAAAGCAGCTTGTTTTACCAGAATCTCACCTCCTAAATGACTAAATGAAAAGAGAACCACACAATGTTTACATAAAAATATGTATTTATAAATATACCACTCTCTACTAGTCTCTACACGCGACTAGGTCAGAAAGCACACAATACTGAATCAATAGAACATTTGTAAATAGCTCAATACACAGCGGGCTCCAGGGGAGACCGAACCATGCACTAAAAAAATGGTATAACAACAACAACTTACCTAGACACAGTACCTAGAGCACATAGAATTGCTGGGACCCCAAGGAACCACCCAGAGGATTGACACGTGGAGACCCTGGAGGACGGGTGCAGTGAGGAAACACGGACGTGTGCTCCGTACAACTCACGGGAAATTTGAGGTTGGAAAATTACAAGGTAAGGACACTTCTAAGAGGACTTCAAACAAACCCTTTGCAACATAGAAGGTTCTAAGGCCAACCCACCAGTGAGTTCCGAAGTACCTGTGTTACCTATCCCAGAGGAGCCAGGTGCATAGGTGTCAAGTAGTGTCGGAAACCTTCGTCATTTTCAATGGAGAGCTGAAAAGAAGTACTGCTGCCAGGACGGTGAAGAGTGTCCAGTGGAATCCAAGCCTGGATCCAAGGTGAGAGGAACCTGAAAGCAGAGGGGACAGAGTCTGGGTCACTTCTGGTGACCAGGGGCTCGGTAGTCGAATGCCCACCAATGTCATATGCTTCAGGTGCAAAGAAGGGTTGCTTGACTCTGCAGCCACGGGGACCAGGAGATGTCTAGGATGACCAGAATCCGGAGGTATGCTGTCCCATGAATGATGTTGAGAGCTGAGGAGTCGATGTCTGGCTGGAGCACCAACAAGTTTTTGCAACTGCAACCCATGCGGTCAGAGGAAACAGGTTACGGTGTGGACCAGCAAGGTCCAGGTGAAATGGTTATGGTGTCCTGGCCACATCGTATACCTCCTCGCACATACAGAGGGCAGGAATCCTCGCTTCCGGGTGTCTGATGGGTTGGGGTCTGGTACCGCGACCAGGAAACGCCCCCATTGACGGCAGCGCTTCCGGGGGAATCCGCATATCAACAGCGGTTCCCGCAGGCTCTGTGCTTCGAATTGTCGCCGGAATCCTTTCCGTTTCTGCCTGCTACGGATTTAACCACATCCCAGGTAATCTGAGGTTGAGCAGGAGCGCTGCCTCGTTACCGATTTTTGACCCGCTCTACTCCGACGAGGGTGCTCGTCTCAGAGCTGGGCTCTTCCTTGTGCCTGCCATTTGACTTGCCTCTCTGGGAACCTAGCCCATATCATGTGGGATTGCTGTGGGGGTAACCTACACCGCGCTGGACACTTGTTTCTTTTGCATTTATGCTAAGGAACGCTGCTGTTTCTTGAGCTTATTCACGTCGTGATGGAGAGCTTGCTGTGGGGGTAGCTTACACCGCGCTGGAGCGCTTTACTTTGGGCTTCCCTACACGGCGCTGGAGTGCTTTGTTTTGAGTTTGCACACACCGCACTGGAGAGCTTTATATTGAGTTTGCACATACCGCGCTGGAGCGCTTTATTTTGCGTTGGCACACACCGCGCTGGAGCGCTTGTTTCTTTTGTGTTTGTACTAATGTGCTGGGGCACTAATCATTTGTTCCTGTGCCTGCGCTGAGCGCTTTATCCTTGTTTTGATACTCATTGCGCTGGAGCGCTTATATTGGTATCACTGATCCACGCTGGAGCACCACTTCCTTTCCTTGGCTAAAGATGTCTTCTGGATCCATGGCGCTTCATCTGCCAGGTAGCTACTGTTCTGTATGTGGGCAGAGGTACACATAGGTAAGGGTGGTTTTGTGCCCATTCTAACAGGATTTTCCTTTGTTTCCCTGCCAGCTGGAGTTAACGGTCCTTCGCTGAGTCAAGAGAAGCCCTCTTCTGGTCCACTGAACTCTTTTCCCACCATCTTTAGCTTCCTTCCCTGGCCCCATCTCCATCCCAGTTCAGTTCACTGTTCTTCACTGGGTAAGATGGGTACAGGGGCGATAGCTCTTGTCGTCTCAGCGAGAACACTTCGCAAGCAACAGGTAAGCCTTGTGGGGTGCCTGACATCAGGGGACTCTCCAAGCAATAGATAGTCAGGGCACATATGGAGCAACCAGGCAGGCCGAAGAATTCACATTGTGACCCTCGATAGGACCCATTGTCCAATGGACGAGGGATCGCGAGGAGACCTCAAACAAGTATGCAAAGGACCAGTCCACAGGACACTCGGAGAGTGGAGGCCGGAAATCTTTGGTGCAAATACTGCTCGGCTCGGGACTACACAGAGTCCAAAGCACAGGCTCAGGAATCATCACTAAGCATATGAAACTGCAAAAATATGCTGTGCGCAGGGGTTTTGGTTGCACATTCCCCACGAGGGATACTGGTCTCAGAATCGCTGAGAAGGGTAGATTGGCCTCAGTGACATTCGAGAACCCACCTTCTGTGTTGCTGAAATCTTTGGAATCCGCAGGAGCTCGGGAGAAGCAAACCGGGTAGATGTGTTTAGGTGCCCGCTTTTGCAGGGAAATAAATCCTTTACTCCAAGGGAGATTCTTCAGTCATGCAGCGTCATGCAGGCAGTCGAAGTACTTGGTCTCTTCTTAGCAGAATCGTGTCCAGGTAAAATCTAAAGTACTGTGAGCAGGTAACCAACTTTTTACCCAAGGGAAGGGGTTGGATAGATTCTATGGACCCTCCTGTGGGAGGGGCAGGACAGAGGGGTTGCTACACACATGTCCTTTGTCCAGTTTTGCGCCGCAGCAGGAACCAATGGCTCCTAGAACTGGTTTGAGGCAGGCTATGCACTGGGACACCAAATGTGTCCCCAATGCAGACTTTCAGGCACTGAGAGAGTGCACCCATCCAGCCCCAAAACACTAAATCATGTCTGGGAAGTGGTTACACTTCCCTGTGACAGGATGCCTATTGTCATGCCTTCCTCTGCGCAAGCTTGGCTCAGCAGCAGGAGGGCAGACCCGTGCCTGTGGCTGGCAGCATCCATTTTGTGCTGCCCAGGTCGAGAAAGCTCGTACCAGGCAGGACCGACATTTGTCCCTCTAGAAGGTTGGAATCATACCTCCCACACCAGTAACTGGTGTGAAGGTATGATTCCAATGTGTTTGACACCAAACACAATATGTTTCTAACCAGCCGTTTTAAAGTTAGCATTTACCGTGAGGTTATAATGCACTTAAACATATATGTCTGGATGCATCACAGACAACCCTGGAGAATGGTCTCCGAAGGCTGCAGAGGGGCTCTGCTCATGCAGGGGCACCCCCTCATGTAAAACCCATCACCTTCTCTACAGGATTGTTAAGGCCTGCCATAGCGGTGACGGGTAGGTATTTAAGTGTAGTGATTTAGAGAGATATAGGGAACCTATATCTCACTAAGGGGTGCAAGCACCGTATTATACAGTCTGCAGTAGCAGGCCTGTGGTGTCAATGTTGATGGCCTCTCATGATTGGCATAATACATGCTGGAGCCCATGGGAGGCCTCTGGGGTACCTATGCCCTGGGTACATCGTGTACTAGGGACTGATAAGGACACCCGAGAAACCAATCAGGAGTGTACCTAAAGTACATGCATTGCAATTTAAGGGAGAAAGCAGATAGCCTGGGGTCCTGGATAGCAGGATCCCAGTTAGACTAAGCCACAAACAGTGTGACAAAAGCAAAAAGTGGGGGAACCATAAAAAGCCAATACTACTTTTCCAAAGGGGTTACTTGGTAATCCACTCGGAGGGCAATGGTACCTGTGGGCCCAGAAGAACTGTGGGAAACAACGGGGCAGAGAAGGGATACTGCCCAGGAAGCAAGCCCTCCCCCGGACCAAGAGAAGATACCTCTGAGAAACAGATTTCCAATGTAAACTTATTGGAAGGGGGTGGAAACCGTATCATTTTGCGTTTTCCTTCTTTGCTGCCTCGACTCGATGTATTATTTGCAACATTTCTATAGCACGATCATGAGAGTTCGGAACCTGCCACATAGCGCTGAGGCTTCAATGAGTTACAAATGTGTCATGGGCACTAGTGCAAGAAGGGAAATGCCACTCGAGCCCAAAGTGGATAGTAACAGACAGTCATAGTGGGTTCAATGGGCCCCAGAGAAGGGGGGGCCAATCGGCCCCCACGCAGGCATGGCGGGGCCCGGCCCCTTCCACATCCCGTTCCTTTTGTGGTCGCTTGCCCCGCGCCCTCGCCCCGGAAGTAGTTGTGCACTTCCGGGGTGAGGGGGCGGGGCCGCGGCGGCGAAAGGGTTAAAAGCCTGGGGAGCGCGGGAAGCGGCCTCTTTGTGCCCGCGCTCCCAGGCTCGCTCCTCGCCCCACCGTGGGGCTGTGTAATTTTCCCCGCCCTCCATCCCCTTTTTTAGCAGACCTTGGGGTCGGCCAATGGTAGGTATAATGTTTTGGCAATGTGCCGGATTATAGGAATAGGATGCTTGATCCAGTAGGCCTTTTTTCCCGTTTACTGGAAGGTTGAGCAGATGTAAATGTTTTGTGCATTGCTGTGATATTATAACTAATTTTCTCCTTAGGCCTTTCTTCCCGCTTACAGGAATATCTGTATATGTATATGTTTTGTGCTTTGCTGTGTATTAACAAATTTCTCCTTAGGCCTTTTTTCCCTTTTAGTATTGCAATGTCGTATTTATTATGTGTGTCTGGCGGTAAGGTCATTAATCGGTGAGCAGCATTTTAAGGTCCTTACGGGGGGGCGGACCCATTCACGAAAGGGGCCGCCCGCGGGAGGGGCCATTGGTCTCTCTCAGAACTTCAGGGGCAGGATATGATATCCAGTATTTTAAAGGGTGCGGGGGAGGGAGTCTACGCTTTCCTCAGGCTGGTAGCCACCCCTCACAACACTATGACGTCACTAAGGTGCGCGAGTGTCTGGGACCTCCTGTTATGGTTAAATGGAGTTCAGGGAGCGCACGTGGGCGAAACGTGCCCTGGGTTGCGCATGCGCATCTCGAACGTGAGAGCGCAGCTGTAAAAGGATCTGACACCGGTTGGCGACCTTGCCGTACGACTTTATTATTAGAATGCAGTTTAATTTTCAGGATGTTTAGATTTGGTTAGGAAACACGCTGTACTAGATATTTGTTAAGGTTAGCCCATCATACCATGTCGAAACGGAGGTCAATCTAATGTTCTGAAATGTGCATTTTAATAATTGTCAGAAATGTTTATTTTATTAAAATTTTTGATTTGTTTTTATATTTTAATAAATACGGCCAGGGGGGGGCCCTGTACCCCCTGACTTCCAAAGACCCCATGTGTTGACTGGTTGAATTAGGTAACTCAGCCAGTGTGTTAAGGGGGGAGGTGGCCGGCGGTCCCAGACCATGTCACACTGGGCTCCTGTGCCACTGCACCTACCGCACTAATGATAGCGCCGCTCCTGTGAGGTGAATATGCCGTGTGCTGGGCTCACCTTGTCAGCGCGAGTGTGTTCACGTCAGCTTCTGTAGTGTGTATTCACACACGTGTCGTGATTGTGTCACAAAGTCTGGTCAGTGTGTTCCTCTTTCTCCGGTCGTCGGTTTCAGGTGAAGGGGGGAATGCGGGCGGGGGGGCTCATCATTACGCAAGACCCCCGGAGACACGGGAAACGGGAAGGGCTGTGACCGCGGGGGACTCCTGCCTGAGTCACGAGTCACTGGGTCTATAAAAACGAAGGGAATCGTTGTCTCTGCACGGCGCCAGTTAGAGAGCACAGCAGCTGAGAGGCCAAACACCGTATAGTCAACCTACCAGCAGGTAAGGGATTCACCCTGTCTGTACCCTGTGTGAGCGAGAGCAGCGGGGATAAGAGACTCACTGTCCGAGAGAGGACATAGAGACGAGAGATGTAGCGCTCGTCGACCTCCACTATTGTATATTATGTTATAGACATATTTCTGTACAGCGCTGTATGCAACTCCAGCACCGGTTCAAGGCGCATTGGCCCTGTGCCAGGGCTGCACCAGGCTGGCACATCTCTGTGGCTTGAGTGACCGGTGCCCGCACACGCCCTGTGACTGGCACTGAATCCCGTTTTCTTCTGTGACCCTGGGTGCAGTATGCCAGCCCCTGTCTGTACCCCCGGGGGTCAGGCTTCCCCCAGCTGATGGAACCAGGCCCTGTTCATCATCAGTAACGCCCATCACAGGCCACAAGTGACGGCAGGTAGGCTGCGTCACAGGAGGTCACGACCCTTAATGTACAGCAGCCGTGCCCCCTGCAGCGTGAGCCTTGCCAAGCACTGGGGTCAGATGGAGATGGTGGGAGGCGGGGATGCTTGGGGTGCTGGGGACCGAGCGCCCCACTCTTCCAGAGCCCTCCCTGTGCATGTTGATGCTGGGGGCTGCCGGGGTAGGTGGGGGGTCGGGAGGCCGTCTCTAACTCTGTCCCTTGTTGTCTTTCAGCCATGGGTCCCGTGAGAGCTGCCCTCCGGTTGCTGCTGGCATTGGGCTTCTTGCAAACAGCAGCGTCTTCTTTCTACGGTAAGGCCTTGTCCTGCAGCCTCTGTCCCTCTTCCCTACTCGCCCCTGAGCGCTCATTCCTGAAACATGCTGGTAAAACTGTAAAGAATGAAACATAGAGTCGGGGCTGCCATGTTTTTTACCCTATAGTCTACAGATTGTCCCCCGAGTTAGTACACCCACCTGTGGGTGGTTGAGATGTGGCTGCTATGAGTGGGTGGGTGAGATGTGTCTGCTATGCTGTGGGTGGTTGAGATGTGGCTGCTATGAGTGGGTGGGTGAGATGTGTCTGCTATGCTGTGGGTGGGTGAGATGTGGCTGCTATGAGTGGGTGGGTGAGATGTGGCTGCTAGGGGTTGGTGAGATGTGTCTGCTATGCTGTGGGTGGGTGAAATGTGGCTGCTATGAGTGGGTGGGTGACATGTTGCTGCTAGGAGTGGGTGAGATGTGTCTGCTTTGCTGTGGGTGGGTGAGATATGCCTTCTATGAGTCGGTGAGATGTGCCTGCCATGAGTGAGGGAGGTGTCTGTTATGAATGGGTGATATATGGCTGCACTGATGTACATTAAGGGCTGATTACAAAGTCTTTAATGGGACTCGCTCGACTGAGATCAAGTGGAATGGACGTGCTGCTCTTTGCGTGACATTAAGTCAGGCAGTTCCCAGATGCGCCCCTCTGAATAACTGCGCCCTGAGCTCAGCTCGCCCATGCCCAAGGCCAGCCCTGGCTGGGGCATCACGACTCATGAGTGCCCTGAGTCACGCCCGAAGCGTGTACACAGTGACCACCTTTGACCGGTTCTCAGGCATTGCAGTCTACTCCAGAAAAGGGGGAGTCTGTGAACCTCTAGCGGCGATCTAAGGTACTGCAAACTGCCACAGAAAACTATTTGGGATGGATTCCAGAACCTATAGTAATAACACAAAATACTCCACCTGCTCCTGAAATAATTTGTTTCTGAGTCCAGGACCTCGGTTTACTAACCCATGCTCCTGTAGCCTGATATTTTTTTTACACCTACGGTACTGCAGTCTGCTAGAGAAAAGTTCTGTTTCTTACTACAGTGACCTCTACATATGACCAAAGGTTCTCCAGTCTGAAACAGAAACAGGATTTGGTTTTGAATCCATGAAGACTACTGCAGTAACTACCTAAGATACTGCAGGATTCTACAGAAAGGTCTTACCTCTGATTGGAGACATCGCTAGTAACAAGCATTAGCAAAGCTAATTTTCAGTTACAACCATATGTATTGGCTTTTACAATTCTTGTTTAAAAAAACTGAGACCGGTGGGCTTTGTCAACACTTGTTACAAATTTGCTGTCTGTGTCTCATTTTCCCTTGGTTGTTTTCTTTACTCTCTTTCCCATCGTCCCCATGTACTTTTGCCTACTTCTCACCTGTCTGTTTTCCTTAAGCATTTTTTACCTTTCCCTGTTTCCACACCGCCTTTTTCCTTCCAGCTTCTTTTTGCTTTTTTTCCTGGCTTTGCTCTTTGCTTTGTTTCTTTAATTCTCTATTTCTTGTCCTGTCTGTTTTGATTTCAAGGAAAAATGGATACATTTATTAATAAACTGGAAAGGTTTACTCCCTCGAACTCTTCCCTCGCTTTTGTGTATAGAATTCCACAGCAACTGTAGAGAAAGCCTATTGCAAATTGTATTTTCTCCTGAAAATAGCATGATACACTGGGCGAATTAAAAGGCTGTAGTTTGTTTTTTTATTACACAGGCTGAAGTCGGGTAGGTACTGTTAGTTTCACAGCAGCACTTGCAGATAAGTGTCAGACTGTAGTATCTTCTTATAAATGGCACCACTCTGAGTTTTACTTTGAATTTCATCTTTGCAGATGGGCAGGAAGAGGTGGAGACTTCCTTCATTCTGAGGTGTGCTGAAGAAGCCAAGCACCTGGTGGATGCCGCCTACAAGCACACGCGCCAAACGTGAGTCACGAAGGTTTGGGTATCGCTGATTATATCTATAGGCAAATTCCCCAAGTGTGGGAGTAACAAGAGAGGTGTAACACCACTGCCATCAGGCGCAGAATGCCTGGCTGGTTCCGAAGTCTGACATGTCCCTTCAGGATTCTTTATTCAACTTCTGAACCTCCATCTTTCACCGTCAAAGCTGACATCACTTCCTGTCTTCTGGTCTCTGACCTTCTCGTACCTGCACATTCAGAGCTGCCACTACTACCCAATATGCTCTTTCAGAGCTGCCATCATAACATGTTTTAGAACCTGCCCCTTCAAAATAGGGCACTACCGTTGTCTGGCCTTAAATCTCTCAACTCGTCCCTCTACAGCTGCCATCACTGTTAGAGTGAAGAGAGAATTCACCAAAGATCACTGCCAGGAATTCTATCATTGCCAATACTCTGAACTCTGACCTGCCCTTTTAGAGCAATCATAACTGCCAGAATTCTAACTTAGCCCTTTGGAGCTTCCATCACTGCTGAATCTATCATTCCGCCATCGGAATTCCCATGAATCCACGAGATTCGATCTATATGCACCCGATTGAGATCCGCCACCTCTTATCGAGCACCACTTCCTCTTAGGCTCTCTGGTATTTGCTGGTGAAGCGTGCACCACCGCAGTGTGAATGTGGGGTGGCTTAGTCTACCCTGTATATGTGTCACTTCTCCATCTCTCCGATGGTGAAGCCCTCATTGCTGCTGGTGATACTACGTCTGTTCTGTGTATGTGGGGTGTCTTAAGCTACCCTGCACTTGTGTGTCACACCTCTCCTCTCTCTGATGAAGAATTCATTGCTGCTGGTGATACTATGTCTGTTCCGTGTATGCGGGGTGGCTTAGTCTACCCTGCCCTTGTGCGTCTCACCTCTCCTCTCTCCGATGGTGAAGAATTCATTTCTGCTGGTGATACTATGTCTGTTCTGTGTATGTGGGGTGGCTTAGTCTACCCTTCATGTGTCGCACCTCTCCTCTCTCCGATGGTGAAGCACTCATTGCTGCTGGTTACACTGTCTGTTCTATGTATGTAGGGTGGCTTAGTCTACCCTGTATGTGTGTCACACCTCTCCTCTCTCCGATGGTGAAGCACTCATTGCTGAAGGTGATACTATGTCTGTTCTGTGTATGTGGGGTGGCTTATTCTACCCTGTATGTGTGTCACACCTCTCCTCTCTCTGATGAAGAATTCATTGCTGCTGGTGATACTATGTCTGTTCCGTGTATGCGGGGTGGCTTAGTCTACCCTGCCCTTGTGTGTCACACCTCTCCTCTCTCCGACGGTGAAGCATTCATTGCTGCTGGTGATACTATGTCTGTTCTATGTATGTTGGGTGGCTTAGTCTACCCTCCATGTGTCGCACCTCTCCTCTCTCCGATGGTGAAGCACTCATTGCTGCTGGTGATACTATGTCTGTGGGGTGTCTTAGGCTACCCTGCCCTTGTGTGTCTCACCTCTCCTCTCTCCGATGGTGAAGAATTCATTTCTGCTGGTGATACTATGTCTGTTCTGTGTATGTGGGGTGGCTTAGTCTACCCTGTATGTGTGTCACACCTCTCCTCTCTCCGATGGTGAATCTCTCATTGCTGCTGGTGATAATACGTCTGTTCTGTGTATGTGGAGTGCCTTAGTCTACCCTGCCCTTGTGTGTCACACCTCTCCTCTCTCCGACGGTGAAGCATTCATTGCTGCTGGTGATACTATGTCTGTTCTATGTATGTTGGGTGGCTTAGTCTACCCTTCATGTGTCGCACCTCTCCTCTCTCCGATGGTGAAGCACTCATTGCTGCAGGTGATACTATGTCTGTGGGGTGTCTTAGTTTACCCTGCCCTTGTGTGTGTCACCTCTCCGATGATGAAGCGTTTATTGCTGCTGGTGATACTATGTCTGTTCGGTGTATGTAGGGTTGCTTAGACTACCCTGCCCTTGTGTGTCACACCTCTCTTCTCTCCGATGGTGAATCATTCATTGCTACTGGTGATACTGTGGGCCTAATCTACTTTCGAGGACAGATTACTGTGTCACAAAGATGATGGCTATCAAGTCAGCCTTATAACAAGTGTCTATCCTAAGATACTTGTAATAAGGTGGATGGGATATCCATCACATTTGTGATGGAGTACACGCCTCCAACTCTACATCAGGAGCTATGTTTGCTCTGTGTACAGGGGTAGCCATGTGTGTTGTGCCACATTTCTCTCTGCTGGTGAAGTATGCCACCCCTACTTTACTTCAGTTCTTGATACCCTGACGACTAACTCCACTCCTCATTCCTCACACCTAAAGAGATCATGCAGAAATTATGTAGGGAAGTCTTTGTCCTGAGGCCAGCTGTCCAAATTTGCAGGATTTAGTAACAGTGCACCCATTTATGACAAGACCTGCTTGCCCTCATTACGAGTGGGCACTTTGAGCCAAATTTGTTTTTTGAGTTTTACTGTGATTCACCACCTTATTGTTACCATGTAAATTCTGATGGAATTAGTGCCGGCAAAGACACTGCACATGCAGAGTTTACAAACCACAGAGAAGGCAAAAATATATAGTAGTACCACATTAGCCCTCATTCCGAAGTGTGGAAATCAGAATAGTGCAAGAACATAACCCCATGGTATTGATATTTTCTGGCACGACTTTAGGATATGCAACACAAAAAGATGGTCGACGGAATGTTGAACATTGTCAAACATTCACCCCTAGTCTCAGATATGAGTATAACCCATCATTATTTTGCCACCACGCCATTCCAGTCTAGACCCAGCCATATGCAAATCAGCATTGACCCTGCTCCTCATAGGAACAGTCCAGCCCAAACTGCCAGGCCAGGTCCTCCCTGGACCGGAAAACAAGCATCCTGGAACCGGTTTTGGGGTATCACCCCATATCAGCCAGGCTAGCTTGAAACTCAGCGCTTCGGCCTTCTTTTTCTAGGGTTGCAAATGTGGAGTTTGATGGTATTACCCCCATAAATTCCACTGAGGTATATGCTTCAAAAAATTGTGTGGGCAAAAATAAGTCAGGTGTTGTAATTATTTCAAAACTTGGCATCTTAATTCAGGCATGAACTCCTATGTGTGCATAAATCAGCATTTACAGGGCACTTAACGTGGACCTTAGTATTGACTATTTCAGTTTACTAAACAGGTATTGAGACGAATGGTGGTCTGTAGAAAACCAAGTAGACAAGTTATTTAGTGATACAGTCCTGTTACTACAATACACAGATGATATGCTCCTAATATTTATTCTATTGGAGGATCACTGGAGGACTGTTCAAGGGCTCTCAATGACATTAATCTTAAACTGGTTAATAATGTGTAGACTCTTTGCACATCAGAAATTCAAATTGTCAAGACTAGTCTAGAACACGTTATTCTTAGGCTAAAACTTTGTCTTTCTACTTTTGCCTGCAAGAACCTCCTGTCCAAGCTCACAATTTGAAAATCTTTACTAATGGGGAGCTACAGCATGTGAGGAACACATTGTTCTAGAAAAGTTAGTTTAATAAAACAAGAGAAAAGGGGTACACTCGTTAGTTTCATATCTAGCAATGAAAAGAGTAGCTACTCTACAAAGCTCACTTCTTTGATGAACATAAAAGTGAATTTGAACTTTAGAATATGTAGGTCCAGTCCTCAGCCGCGAGGTTTGCACTGCTGCAGTGCTGCTTATGATCTGTGTGTAGAACAATGTCTTAATTTGCAGCACTGGCAAGTGACACATTTAACTAAAAATTAAGGACACACCGAATTGACCAGACCCAAATTTTATTTTCCCTTCCCAGTTTAAAGAACAAACTGAAGCAGGGGAGCCTCTCACCCTCGGACATCATGGCTTTCTTCAAGCAGCCGGTGGCAGGAAGCAGGACCGCCATCCGGGCAGCAGATTATATGGAGACTACCTTCCAGTTGTTGAAGGAGAGGGTGGATAACTCCCACCAGAGGCCCTTCAATATCACAGGTAAGAAACTGATGAATAACCATGGCAAGTGACTGTTCACTAACTAGCAATTAGCAAAGTGCTGCTCAGTCAAACCAACCAGCGAGGGCCCAGTACAGCCACTGGCAAACTGTTTAGTGTAAGCACTAAAAGACTGTTTAGTATTAATTATCAGATATTATATATTATAGCTGGCAAGTGGCTGCCCTTTGCAACCAGTGAGAGACTCATCAGCGGGTTATCCAACTGTAGGACATCAGATACAACCACTGATAGTAAATCAATCAATGAATCAAGGGTTTGTTAAGCGCGACTACTCACCCGTAAGGGTCTCAAGGGGCTGGGGGTAGGGAGGGGGGCAGGATCCATTCCATCAAGGAGGGGGGTCGGTTGAAGAGCCAGGTTTCTTGCGAAGATATGGAACGATGTTGTCTGTCTGAGGTGGAGCGGCAGGGCGTTCTAGGTCTTGGTCACGAGGAAGGAGAAGGAATCTGTTCATTCTAACACTACACTGGCAGACTGCATAGTACAACCAGTAGTAGATTGTTAAGTATTGCCAACGAGATAATGTTCAGCAAAGCTACCAAAAGACTTTGTATTGCAACCAAAGAGAGACAGTTCAGATATTAACCAACCAAAGGAGGCTCTACACAACCCCTGAGAGAATGTTCAGAGTGTCTCCAACCAGAGGACACCGAGTACTACCAACAATAGACTGTACTGCATATCAAAGAAGTACAACAAGCAGCAGCTTGTTTAGTGGAACCAGTAAGAGATTAGAATATGTTGAGTATAAATAAGAATGTAGGCAAGCGGAAAGAAATTCCTATTACAAGCTATCCCTGCAGATCAGTGGCCATTTTGGAATGGGTTAGAAGACATTCACTGCAACCACTGTCTTGCAGTAATGGAGACTCTGACTGACTTGAACCTGTACCAGCAATCATTGTCCGAAACCAGCCCTAGCAAACAGGTCGGCGGCACCCACCTCCTTCCCCCAGGGGGCCAGACGAGCAGTACGCCAGTGCCGGTTTTGGTTCCAAGTCTTGCCTTGATGGGCAGAGAGAGACCCAAGTCCTCTAAGTACGACCAACGCCTATGACCAACAGAACATGTCTCCTGAAAGCCAAATTCCCTTAATTCTCCATTCCCAGAGTTTAGGAAGGGGTGGCAGAGGAGGCTTTGTTGGTGGGTGGAAGACACACTCTCAGAACATGATTTTGCTTTTGTGAAGGTATCAGGGTCGGTCTCTCACGCAGCCTCCATAGTCTAGTTTGGTGCACTTGAGGTATAACAACACCAGTAAGGGCATATTTTGTGTTGACAAACCACTATTTCAATAGACAAAAGTTTTAAAATGAAACATGTCCTGATGTTGTACTATATATTTTTTTAATTCTTTGTCAGTTGAAATCTTCACAATCTCCTCAGTAATTGTTTCTTGAAATGCACTAAAAACACATTTCTTTGGGTAGACTTTTGCAGGCTTGTTATCGTCCCGTGACCTCTTTCTTGAAAAATCTATTCTACTGAATATTCGTAATTTCCATTGTGGTTGTATTTGTAATTTTCGGCATTTTTAAATTTGTACTAGATATAAAATGTTCCCAAAGTTATTTATCCTTTTGTTTATCAGACATATATCCTTCCAATCTTATTTGGATTTTTTTTTGTACAGTGCCATATTTCTCTTACATTTTCCAGAATGCACTTTGTATATTTTATACTTAAAGAAGACAAGACTATGCGCAGATAAAGGAACAATTTGAGATGACCAGTAAAACAGCTCCCAATCTAATCAATTAATGATTCTTTGGGAAAAATAATTTTGATAAAAGTGCCTGAATTAGGCAAGCATGGTAAAACAAAATTAAAAGAAAACAGGGATTGGAATGGTTTGGCAAATGTAGGGGGAGTTAAAAAGTATATATTCAGTAATATAGGGGTTGGGAGGATATGTAACAATTCAATAATACTTTTGCTGTAACCGTTTGCAGATATACTCACTGCTGAACAGCTTTACTCCGTCTCCAAGGTCACTGGGTGTGCCTATCAGTCAATGCCGACAGCTTGTCCGAACAGTCGATACAGAACCATCACTGGCGAATGCAACAACAGGTAACTGCTCACCTTGGCTTCCTTCGACATATAATGCCTGTGGGTCACTCTGAGCTATAAGGGGGCCACTGGAGTTGTGTAACTGTGCGGCTGTGGTGTTTTTCCGCATAATTATGGATCTGCCGCAATTGTTACATAATCCATCATCTGTTGCATAGTCTACAGATTTTAACAAAGAAAATTGTTCTTAGCTCAGACAGTTCAGAAATTTGTTAAAACACTGTGGCGGGTTTTGCCGCGCAGTGTAAGGACCTTTTGCCAAAGTACACTGGTCAGCGTTCTGTTGCTAATAGCTATGTTTAGATGTACTAATGAGATGCACCCCATGCCCAGACAGTGTTAATAAGTGTAAATATTACAACATAATGAAGTAGTACTATCCAAAAATGTACCCCATTACGCCACATAGTTTGGTGTTTCTTGCCGCATAATTTCGTAAACCCAGCCATATAATTACGCCATCTTCTGCCGCATAATTCCAGCGACTCTAGATATGAGCACCTGGTCCTCAGTTGGAGACTGTCATACACAGGGTTCATGTAATGTTCAGCACGATAAATTCCTTAGGACACAGAGATCCCCTCAAACAGGGAATTTGCTGCTAGTCCTCTGCTGCTGTATAGTATAGTTAATATGTGATTCAGGCTGGATGCTCTTAGTGGAACAAGCACAGAACCAAATGCAGTTTGGGGGAATTGAGTACATCCTGTGATAAGGTGACACCTGTCTTTCTGAATGTCACTTGCCATTTCAGAGGAGGAGGTGTATCACCTGTTGAGTAGATTCTTACTGTTGGAAGGACATTGTTTTATATCACAAAGGCATCATCTGAATGACTACATGAATGAATGCATCATTTACTGCATAGTAATTTTAAACCATTGCAACTCAAGCTGGGCTAAATATGTTTTCATCAACAGGACACTTCATATTATAAAAGACAGTTTAAAAGATGTTTTTAGTAGTTCATACACACAAAAGCTGGTGTAATGAAAATCATATTATATTATACATCTAAGCAGCTGCTACTTCTCACAAAATAGCCACCACAAGGACGGAAGCTCCACTACAAGCTCCTCTACTCTTGGAAACATTAGGTTCAAATTCTTCTCAGGACATCCCATCCAGGAATGCAGCTGCAAGTTATGAGACCTGAATGAGAATCCAAAGAGGTTTTCAGTCCCACCTGCTCTCTGGTCACTTGTAATTGCATGAAAAGCCAATGGCTCCTTCGTCCCCATGACCAAGCTGGATCTGAGATGAAATGCTACTGCCTTAAAGAGCCTGTGGTTCATGGAGGAAGGCTGAGGTGAGTGCTGGCACAGCCTCATGCTAAAGGAGCTGGTAGCAGGGAACAGAGCCAGTAGTGACCAGGAGAGGAGGCCTCCACTGCTCGTGCACTCACCCTGCTCCACCTACATCACTGGTACTGCCCATCAAGAGTCAATGATTGCCCACCTACTGCGTCTGTAATGCCGAGTTCTTAAACCTGAGCTCAAGCTTGACTGTCTCTACGACTGTCCCAAGCCGGGCACCCACTGCCTCCTTTTAAGGCGTGAGGCTGGACTTGATACGATTGACCTGTCTCTATTAAACCCACCATCTTGTTTTAAGTACTTCCCTCTGCTCGTCTCCCCTGCAAGTTTTCAAGCCTTGAATCCATGAATCTCCCTCTGATGCTGGAAAAGAGTACCTCCACCAACCGTATGAAAAATAATCTGTCAAGAAAAAAGACTACTAGTCCCCTTTCCTCAAAAGAACCAAGTACTAACCCACACCAAATCTTGCAGTAAAACAGTATTTAATGAAACTGCCACACAGTGCCCTTCACTGCAATAGGGAACTATGAAATTAGCTAGAATATAGACCGTGCTTTTGGACCTCATTTATTTCTAGCAGCAATAGTAAGCCCAACTGTACTCACCTTCAGCTTTATGGACATGAACAAATTACATCTCTTTCGCCTGGAAGCTGTGTTAGTATAAACCCTATAGTAAATTCCTCCCTCTGCCTACAACCTTACGGCCCCTCATACGTTCTCTCTTCCCAAACCGTCTGATTATCTCCCAAATTCCTCCAATGCATCCTAACTTTCATGGTCCTCAAAATCATTCTCCTCTGCTTATTCCTTAGGTAACACTCAGCCTACATTCATTTCTAGTGCACCAGTTTAATACTGTAACCCATCAGGTTCATCAAAGCCCCATCTCCCATACTCAGCCCCCAGCCTGATAGGGCAATCCAACTTTTATCTCCAAGAACTACACTTTTTCTCCCCCTCCAGATCTACAATCTCCTTTGAATTTAAGATTCATCTCAGGGCCCACCTCATCTACCAACCTAACCAATGGCCCAGATAAATAATCCGGAAAGATAGACTATCAAGATGTAATCGTGAACCTTGCCTCAGGAGAAAACAATCCTCTCTCAATGATAGAGACATTTGAAAAGTTGTTGAAGTTTATATAGACACTGTGAACTAGTTGAAAGCCAGATAATCACATGCACCAATGCTAAACAGGTAAGTGACCAACCCATTAAACTCCATTATCCCAGTTATTATAAACAATAGACCTCCCCACACCTACCCATAACTTAGGAGGAAGTAACCTGATTTCAATACTTAACAGTCAGCTGCACAACCCTGTGTTCATTACAAGACACTCTTTTCTTTAATGCATGCTGCACACCTGTTCAGTAGTAAAGTACTGTATGTAGATTTCTAACACCATCTTGAATTTCAACCTTGAAACCCTAGTCATAACTGGAATAGGGCTCTCTGAGTCCTTCAACATCCTTCTCCTCTAGCAGTATTTCCCTAAACGGTGTAACTGAGAGGACAGGCATGGTGGTGGAGTAGTTCTTATTCATAAGATCACATTAGGCTTCTGAAAACTTCCTGCTGTTTTGTATGACATCTTCCAATGCCTATCGAAGGAGATCTTCACTCATGAGGCATTTACTCTCAGACAAAATGTCATCTACCACCCCCTAGTAAAGATAACACATTTATTGAAGAGTGCATTGACTTCATTATGTTTCAACTGTTGTTTCCTGAGGCCAGCATCTTCCTCTGTTATTTCATCTGTATTGGAGTAACATCCAAGACCAATCTGTCAATCTATTGCCTTCTTTCCTTGTTGACAGCATTTCCATACAAAGCTTTTAAAACTCCTTATAGTTTAATGCCTGACTTCTTGATCTGCTCTTCTCAAAGGATATACCTTTGTCCGCCAAAGACCTCATACTAGTGGGCTGGTCTGACCATTTTCAGATTTAATTCACTCTGGCCTTTGGCCACCAGAAAACCTAATGACAACAGAAACAAGAGACCATGTGGTTTCCTGACACCAAAACCATAAACATTACAGCTCTTGTCAAAAGCGCTAGATGGAATATTTCCTCATGTGGTTCTCAGAAAGACATTAACAACATTACAGAGGAATACTGTAGCAACAATTGATGGACAGAATGCTGGCATGGTGAGCAAAAGAACAATGAATTTACCCCAGATCTGTGGTTGGGGGTGAATGTCTGAAAAGTTGCAGCACCCCATCCATCATCTCCTTGTGTTTGTGTTGTTAACCCTAACCGTGCTGGGTATGCCCAGACATGGTTCCCGGGCTCACTGTGCCACTGGATTCAAGCTAGCCTGGTTGATTAAGAGTGATTCCCCTGTTAGAAATGGGGGTATCTAGTTGGCAGAGAGAGATATATTTGTCCAAGTAGGGACCTTTCTTCCTAGTCAGGGTAAGGGGGATACACTTCTGACATAACCCCTGCTCATCCCCTAGGTAGCTTGACCAGAGCAGACCGGCGTATCTCAGAGGCAGTGGATAAAGCATTTTTGAATACATTGAGGAATACAGTGAAAATACTACAAATGGACAATACCAGTTTATAAAAATAAGTAATCTTTATCTCAATCAAAACAAGATCAAACAACAAAAATCCACCATACAATACAATTAGTTACTGTGCAAAATAACCTTCAAAAGGCAGGAAAAACATGAAAAAACAGTTCCTCCGACTTAGTAGCTCTGTGCGGGCTACCACGATACTAAATACAGCAGAGTCTAACAATTCCTGCCAACCACGCCGATACGGGTTAGCCAAAGCGTCGACAGACTCGGAGACAGTACCTTTTGTTGTTGCGGCCCACACAATGGTACGAGCCATTCCGGGGCAACCATCGCAGTTGCGATGTAAGATGGAAGCATTGCAGCGTGTGATGTCCTCACGACCCGGTGCAGGCAATGGCTCGTTGACAGAGTCGGTAAGACCAAGGCTTACGTTGCAGGGTGAGGTGGTGTTGATGCAGTGCTGGCAGGTCATGATGCGGCGACGGACCCGGTCAATGTACGAGTCGGGCAGCGACTGAGTCAAAGATGTCAGTGCAGCGTGTAGTGAAGTGTTGCAGAGTGTGCTGCCCACAAGAGGCGGTGCAAGCAGCGGCTCGTTGACGGAGTCGGTGAGACCAGAGTTACATTGCGAAACGAGGTGGTGTTCTCTGCGGTGCCTTCAGGACACGGACTCCTGCGACGGACTCGGTGACATAGTCGGTTGCCCTTTTCTTTTCCAGGCTACTGAAAACAGCGGTTCAAGAAATGATGCCCAGAAGTTTGGTGAGGTCTTTGATGATCCTGAGACCTAGTGAAAAAGGGGCGAGCTCAATCCAAGCCCTTGGGGATCTTTCTCAAGCATGGGACAAAGCAAACAGCAAAGTCCTTTTTCATTTCCTTAGTAGCAAGCAGCCACTGCAGGCCAACCCCAGACAGCAAACAGCACAGGGGCAATATTCCTCCTCAGCTTCTCCGGCTCTTCTCCTTTGCAAAGGTTCCTCTTGATTTCCAGAAGTAATCTCAAGTTCTGGGGTCTGGACCCCAATATTTATACTACAAAATCCTTTGTTCTCAGTTGCAGAAAAGCCCTGTGCTTGGCCAAAAACTGTTCTGTCCTCTTTGGTGCAACTTCCTAGCAGAAGGTGGAGACAGCATTGTCCTTGGCAGACCAGGCCTATTCAGATGAAAGGAAATCTCCTCTCCTTACTCTAAATGCAGCCTAGCCCTGCCTCATCAGGCTCTCTGGTGCCACTACTCCCCTCCAGCTCCTGTCATCCAAAAGTCAGACAATGCAATACACAAACCTATCAGAGACACACTGGATGGCTAAGCAAGAAAATGCCTACTTTCTAAAAGTGGTATTTTCAAACACAGAATGTAAAAATCACCTTAACTAAAAGATGCATTTTAACATTTCGGGTTCAGGCGTATATAACTTTATATTCCCTCCTTGTTCCCATGGGTAGTTATGTTTATAAGATGTAATAAACAAACTCCCCATTCTATCCTATGGAAACAGGTAGCCTTGCAACAGAGAAAAACAAAACTGGCAGTAATTCACATACAGGACAGGCCAAACACACCAGGGCATGTCCTACATTTTCCATAAAGTGCACCCTAACAACAGGGGTACCTTGGGCCTATCCTGTGATTGACTAACATGTAGGGAAAGGGATGGTTAGGGCCTGGCAAGTGGGAACACTTTCCACGTAGACAGTGCAGTACTAGACTACACACAGGCTCTACAATGGCTGGTCAGAGTTACATTTACAGGCTGCTTATGTGGGTGGCACAATCAGTGCTGCAGCCCACTACCAGCATTTGATTTACAGGCCCCGGGTACACACAGTGCACCGCACTAGGGACTGACCAGTAAATCATATCAGCCAATCATGGAAACACCAATCAATAACAACAATTTACAAAAGGGAGCACTGGCACTTTGGCACTGAACAGCAGTGACAAAGTGCCCTGCGCATCTAGACTAGCAAAAACAAAGTCGAACATACTGCAAAAACACAGGAGGCAAGGGTAAAATTCATGGGGTCCCACCCCAATGGTGCCAGGTCTAACACTCCCAAACAGGTCCTAGGGTGCTTGTCTCTGGTCCAGCAAGGACCTGACTTGACAGTTTGCCCTGGACTGTTCCCATGAAAAGCAGGGTCAAGCCTGATTTGCACATGGCTGGGTCTAAACTGGGGTGGCATGGTGAGCAAAAGAACAGAGAATTTATGTCAGATCTCTTGACTGGGGGTGAATGTTTAATTTGTTCTACATTCCATCATTTGTGTGTCTTTTAGGGCTGGCACAAGAAGATGTGCATCTCTCATTTTCAGTTATAAGTCCCCTCTCATTAATGTTGTTTCTTAATGCTGTTATGTTCTTTAAGCAGAGATGAACAGAGGACATGGACCCAAGTATTTGGACTGATCTATACTTTATAGGGGATACCATCTTTACTTCTGGGCGTGCTTGTGTGCTCTTTTTCTCACCAAGCAAAGTCCCAGTCTGAAATGCCCTGTTTTCCACACTTTTAGCCCTTCTCCAATCCTCATGAAGGAAGTGGTGCCCATTGTCCATTTGACAACCCCATGTGTCCTTCAAATATAACCAATGACTCCAACAATCACTCAATGCTTCCCTTCCAAGTGATATAACAGTCAAAAACCCACCCTACATCCCCACTGCCCATTCTTCCAAAGACAAGCGTGAAGACTGTTTTCTTCTTTGCAAAGAAAATACATTCTCGTGAGGTCTCTCTTTCACCCGGTCTGTTGACCGTGATGACCAAAAGCTCACCTGTAAGGCACATTCTTGCTGGTCTGATGTTGATGCAGTATCTAACATGGAGCTATTCAAAACTAAACTGCCAAGTCACTTCAATGCTCTGTGCCAGGATCCATTAGTAATGAGTTTGTCAAAGGGCTGCTCCCCGTCTGGACGACTTTAGTGAATTTTTCAGCTATGCGAGATACCTTCCCAGATAGTCTGAAAGTGTCTGAAAGTGGGATATACTCCTGCCTTCTGAAAAAAGCCTGTGCACACTCCCGGAACTTGAACAACTACTGGCCTGCCATAAATGTTTCCTTCCTAGGCCATATGAGAGAAAGCGGGATAGTCTCACAACTTTCTTTTGATATCCAGACAAACAACCTCCTGGACTACTTCCAATCAGGCAGGGCTGCATCACATAGACCTTAATACAACAAGCGCTTGACGACGCACCCTGTTTCCTCAAATAGAGGAGCCCCTGCCATTATCTTCTTCTATACCTTTGATGCAGCTAATATCCTGAAAGAATAAATGGGCACTGAGGCAACAATTCTAAATTGGATTACCTTTTATTTCTCCAACCCCTTCCAAGCAATTAAAACAGTGAGTTCCATATCATGTGAAGTTAACCTCAGGAATTAGTATTGTCTCATACTTTGTTTATCTAGAGACTCTTCGAGAAATCCTCAGTAATGTTCGTATACTTTATCACCAATATGCTGATGATAATTAGAGCCTTATCACAATTTCCTCCTCAACCAACACCTAGTTGCTCACCAACACCCTGCCCAGCATTCAAAATTAGCTTCCATCCACAACCTAAAACTCACCCAACTAAAACAGAACTCTTTTTAATCTTACCACAAACATTCCTGTGTACCTGTCCAAGATCGGATTAAATCTTGTTCTTCCTAGGCTGCATACTAGTGATTGTGGACAGTGTGAAATGAATAGGATTCATATTTGACAATCGGCTTAATCTACAATCTCATATCTGGACAATGGCTACAAACTCACGCTACCACCTTAGATTACTTTGGGATATCAGACAGGGCATCCCTAACTAAGACTTTAATTCCCTAGTCAGAACACTAGTTCTCTCCAGATTGGACTTTGGGAACATCCTTCTAACTGATTTTCACTAAAGTTCACCTGGTCTCCCTCAGACCTATTCGTAACAGTGCCTCTTTGATTAATTCAGGGTACATCTCTGTTATCCTTCTCACTTGTGAATGGTTCCACATTGGAGAAAGGGCACAATTTGAGACTGTCTGCCTTACTCAGAGAGTCCTGCACAACTCCAAAGCCTCCTATCAGGCTAAGAAACTAAAAATCTCTAGTGTACAACTGTGGTCAAGGAATGTTGAATCCCTCCTACTCAAACTACTGACAAATAAGAGTATTGCATGAGGCAGTCCTTCTTCAGTATTTCCACTAGCATCTGCAACTCTCTCATCCAACTCAACACATGGTCCCCATGTCTTGTTACTTTAAAAGAGGAACTTAAAACCCTTCTCCTCTTCCAAAGACACTTTGGTCACTGACTGCTCTTAACACCACCACCGAATGTCCATTGCCTCTTCTTGACTGTATTGTTCTCCAGTACATAGTTTCTATTATTTGTCCACATTATTTAGAATTCTCTTTTACAGCGCTCTAACTTCCTTGTGCCACATTTGCGCTATAGGATGTTGCAAAATAAATAAAAAAGGAATGTATAATCCATATATTTAACAAAAGAACTTAACAGTGGTGCATCACGCTCTTTCAAATAATTATCCAAGGCCTCCTTAGAGCAATGGGTCTCGATCCCTAATAATGGTGGTTATAAATATTTTCGTCTGGAGTTCTAATAAAGATTTACTTTTTTAGTGTTTGTCTGTCCAGTTCCTTTTTCTTCTTTCTTTCTACCTTAGGATCCCATTTTGTGGTTACTAAACACTCAGTAATGGAATTGCAGTTGGTGTTCCCTGACATTCTTTTGCATTCTGTTCAATTAATTTCAACACAACACCATTTTATTGCTATATCTCAAAACTTTCAGTTCAAAGACTGCTCTTCACAGCAGAATTTGATCGGTGGGTAACTCAATATAGTTGACCTTGCAATGTTTAACACCAAGATTATTAGCAGAGCCTAATCCCAGCATTCTTACATTCTCGTTGTAGGAGGAATACGCTTCTCGGTGCTTCAAACAGGGGGTTTGCTCGTTGGCTTCCTGCGGAATATGAAGATGGACGTTCCCTCCCCAAAGGATGGACAGAGAACAGAAGAATAAATGGATTCGCACTCCCTCTGGTAGAGTCTGAGAGGCTGAGCCTATGATGAAGTAGGAGGGCATCTGCTCTGTGATGTGACTGATGGTAGAGCCCGTGGTTAAGAGGGGAGTTGCCTATCTTCCATACGATAGAAGGGCTGTACAAACCATGTTGTGTAGTAGGTACATAGTAGGGTTCACCAATTCAGACAGATTACTTCTTGAATATATCAGGTACCACATATGCTCCAAGGGAAAGTAGTCAGTAAAATGTAGATAGGACACCATACTTGGAGCAAAGATTGTTTGTTCAACCTCCCGATCCTACTGACTCTCACAGCGTACATTCCACGCACAACACTCACATCATTCCACGTATGCATCATCACTTAAGCAGTGTACCTCCATGACAACACACATACAAATATATCAAATGTCATTGCTTTGCTGGTGATTATTGCTACATTTATATCCTGATTCATTACATGATTCATTACATTGGGTACATCTTTACTCCCCATATCAGTACAGGTAAGTATGTATAAATAATGAAAACATAGTAAAAAGGTAAAAGAGATAAATAGTATCAATATTAAATGATTTAAACTTGATTGAATGGCAATTTAAGTGAATACATAAAATATTAAGTTGAAATAAAATGTTTTAAGACTCCAGCACACTTCCTGAAAACAAGGGAATGTTTTTAAAGGAGAGGATGGGTGTTCACACACCCAACAGAGAAGGCAGTGTTCTCACTTTGAGAGCGTAACAGGTCTAGCCATGCTAGAAATGGGAAGGCGGTCCCACTTCCAGAGAATGAGAAAGTGGTCTTTTTCTCAGAAATAGAATGTGAAGTCTTATTGGTTGTGGAAAAATATAAGTCTCACTTCAAAAACATGTGTGTGGAGGCATCTCATTAGAGAAGGTGGCTCACTCTTCCAGAAGAAGAGATGATAATTAATTTTTCAGAAGAGGAGTTTGTGGTCTCACTTTCACAGAAAGTGTGGGGTCTCCAGTCTAAAGGAAGAAAGGAAAACGTCATTGCGAGAGGAAATGACAATGATCTCTTGTCTGGATTAGGAAGGAGTGGCATTCTAACTGTAGACAGAGGGCTGATCTAATTTTTAGAGGAAGATGGGATAGTCTGAAGAATTAAGAATGTGTTTAAGCAAGTTGTGTTTATATAAGGAAGACCATCATCTTTCTCTGTTCTTTATTGCAGGCACGCGCAGTTTCAAACCAGATTGTCCAGTTTCCAAACAATGAAATCACACTGGATAATGAGCGGTCACTCACCTTCATGCAGTTTGGTCAGTGGACAGACCATGACCTGAGCCTTTCTCCAGAGACTCCAGCCAGAACCACCTTTGTTGAGGGCCTGGACTGTGACCACACCTGTGTCAAGGCACCACCTTGCTTCCCACTGATGGTATTATGCAGACCCTTGTTTACTGTACCATATCTTTTCATATGATAGGATTCGGCTTCCTCTAGCGCATGGGTACCCACAAACTTTCTGTCGGGGACAAAATTACAGTGTGGTTTGTGGCCGAGGGCCGCACCGGTAGGGGTTGGGTCAGTGGGGGCATGGTCAGTTGGGGCAGAGGGGGGGCTGGAGTAAAAAAATCAAACCTGTTTCAAAACATTAGACAATGAGACAATGCTGTATTTCAAAAGCAGATGTAACTACAAAGAGCACATTTTGATAATACATGTTTATTAGCAGACAATAGCAATCTTAAGAGCCATTGCATAGCTTCATATACACTTTGACCCCAATTCCATCACAGTCTCTCTCTCTCTCTGTCAGTCAGTCTCTCAGTCTCTGTCAGTCAGTCTCTCTTTCAGTCAGTCTCTCTCTCTGTCAATCTGTCTCTCTCTGTCAGTCAGTCTATCTCAGTCAGTTAGTCTCTCTCAGTCAGTCAGTCGCTGTCTCTCTCTCTCTCTCCGTTAGTCTCTCTCTGTCAGTCTCTCTCTCTGTCAGTCTCTCTCTCTCTCTCTCTCTCTCTCTCTGTCAGTCAGTCAGTCTCTCTCTCAGTCAGTCAGTCAGTCTCTCTCTGTCAGTCTCTTTCAGTCAGTCAGTCTCACTCTCAGTCACTCTTAGTCAGTAAGTCTCTCTCGCTCTTCTCTCTCTCTCTGTTAGTCTCTCTCTGTCAGTCTCTCTCTCTCTCTCTCCCTATCAGTCTCTCTCTCCCCGTCAGTCTCTCTCTCTCTCTTCCTGTCAGTCTCTCTCTCTCTCTCTCTCTCTGTCAGTCTCTCTCTCTCTCTGTCGGTCTCTCTCTCTGTCAGTCTCCCTCTCGCTCTTAGTCAACCAGTCTTTCTCTCTCTCAGTCAGTCTCTCTCTCTCGGAGTCAGTCAGTCTTTCTCAGTCAGTCTCTCTCTGTCAGTCTCTCTGTGTCTCTCTCTCTTTCAGTCAGTCTTTCTCTCCCTCAGTCAGTCAGTCTGTCTCTCCCTAAGTCAGACAGTCTCTCTCCCTCCATCAGTCTCTCTCTCTCTCTCTCTCTCTCTCTGTCAGTCAGTCAGTCTCTTTGTCAGTCTCTCTCTCTCTCTCTCTCTCTCTCTCTCTATGTCAGTCAGTCTCTCAGTCAGCCAGTCAGTCTGTCAGTCTCTCTCTCAGTCAGTCTCTCTCCCAGTCAGTCTCTATCCCAGTCAGTCTCTCTCTTAGGCAGTCTCTCTGTCAGTCAGTCAGTCTCTCTATCTCTCTGTCAGCCAGTCTCTCTCTGTCAATCAGTATCTCTCTCAGTAAGTCTCCCTCTCAGCAAGTCTGTCTCTGAGTAAGTCTCCTTCTCAGCCAGCCTCTCTCTCTGTTTGTCTCTCTCTCTCTCTGTCAACCAGCCAGTCTCTTAATAAACAGTCAGTCAGTCAGTCAGTCTCTCTCTCTACTCTCTCCACTTTCTCTCCACTCTCTCTCTCTCCAATCCCACACTCTCTCGCTCCACTTTCTCTCTCCCTCCACTCTCTCTCGCCCTCGCTCTCTCTCCACTTTCTCTCTCTCTCGGGGGCCATGGATACATTACTTGCAAGGTCCGTGGGCCGCCAAGAAAGGCCTGCTGGGCCGCTGCCGGCCCGCGGGCCGGACAGTGAGTCTCTAGCTGCTTCTATGCTTGATGCAATCAATTAACAATTGAATTAGTAAAGTAAATAATTCTATAAGCTAGCCAATAGTGCAGCGGTTGAATAAAACATTAAGACTGTCATCTACAAGACAGCTGTAATAGAACAACCCTGAAGAGGGTCAGGTACTTGCACCTCATTCTCTCTCCAAATGGCTAAAATGATGCCAAACAATTTCTCAGGCTTTCTCAGAACCAGGTCCTAAATTCGGTAGCGCTACTTGAAAAGTTCTGGATCTCCTTCACTCTGAATCTGTTGAGAGAATATGCAAACATTCTTCTTCTAAAACATCTTTAAGCTTATGACATACTAGGGTTCTAATGAATTGGTAATACATAATCTGGCTGCATAATCTTCACTGTTTTAATATGAACCCAATTGTTACATTGTTCTTTAAAGCACTCCAATATCATTGCTGGAGATTGCTTAAATTTACAAAGTGTGTGTAGTGAATACAAAATATTTATTAAGAGAGTCTAGATTTTATTTTGAAGTAAGAAAATGAAGATTCCCAGTCTTCAAATCGCAACCTGGCAGGATAAATCAGGAGTGCCCAACCTATAATCTGGGGGTGTGATTGTTGGTAGGAATTCACAAATATACATATAGTGACTGTAAACAGAACTAATTTACTTACTTTATAGATATCCTAAAAATGTGCACTGATCCAGCCATTCTGGATTTATTTTGGACAGTCCAGCTATAGTTTATCTGTCAGATACTTCCTCTTGTAATTATAAGGGCCATCTGACCGTTTTTTCCAATGAGCAACAACAGTAATCACCAATGTCTTCACCACCAGTAACATTCCAATGGTGCTCCATCAAAGGAACCTTGGGATGTGACTTTCCAATTGTCTATCGAAGACCTTCCAAACATTCAATGCCAATAACCGATCAATACAACCATCAGTATATTGCCACCTGGGACAACCTGTAGACCCTGAAATGTCTCATACCAAAATCAAAATCAAAGAGTCTCTGAATCGCCCATTTAACAAAACAACATTTAAATGTAGCCTACGATGCTAATAAAGAATTTTTTATAGATTGAATAAATAAATAAATTAATTAATAAATAAATAAATGCTGTCTAGGATGTCAAGGTCTTCTTCTTTATTACTCAATCCATAGAACTACCTCAGAGCTTTCGGAGCTCTGCTTTTAATGTTTCTAACAAAAATTCCCATACGAGTTGTACATCAACTTTCTCTTACTGATGCCCCTATATCTCCTGTAGCCTAATCAAAAAACATCAGCCTACTATATCTCTGCCTTTTAAAATCCATCCATTGAGGTTTATGATCACCACATTCAAAGCTGTATCTATAGAACCCATACAAGATCTCTACCTCTTCTTTCCCATAGAGGCATGTTTAAATAGTCACCTGGATTAATATATACAAAGAACCATCACCCACACCTACGTATAAAAAGTATCCTCTGAGGTTCAGAGTCTTCTTCTTCAATCCACGCAACCCACAAAATACCTCTCCCTTGTAAGATGTTTCTATATCTCCACTGCCAATACCCACGCTCCTATACCACTGCCCTATCACTACCTCCAACAACTCATCAGGTAAGCTCTATCCTAGATAAACCATTCAAGTACCTACCAAATATTGGGTTCCTTCAAAGTGGCATTTATCGCAACTGACTTTGTGCATTTACCTTAAAATGTCATCTAGTCTTATAACAAATTGCCATCATATCATATATCAGAATAACAGACTATCTTCTCCTGTGATGTTTTTAATGCAGATTCCACCCAATGATCCAAGGATTGCAAACAGAAGTGACTGCATTCCTTTATTCCGCTCGGCTCCAGCTTGCAACGAAGGATCACCTGTCCGTGAACAGATTAACATTTTGACATCATTTATTGATGGAAGCCAAGTGTATGGAAGTGACATGGCCTTGGCAACCAGACTTAGGGATCAGACAAACCAGTTTGGTCTGTTGGCTATTAACCAGAGATTTACTGATAACGGCCGAGAGCATCTTCCCTTTAACACCATGGGAGAAGACCTCTGCGTCCAAACCAACAGATCTTCGGGCATCCCATGTTTCTTGAGTGGTGAGTAGCATCGTTTCTGCCTATAGTGGATTTGTATATTCAATTTTACATCCATGATTTCTGAAAACTTTGAAGTGTATCTTTATGTGCTTGAAAATATTCTACTAGATTTCAGAGAGCAACAAAGCACGATTATCTGTTCAGACAATTGAATGTGTGTCTTTTTAATATTATTGAGCACAAGAAATGCAAGGTCTCCTTACCAACCCTTATTCCCATTACTCAGAGACATAAACTGTTCTGCCAGCTACCATAAGCTTACCATATCATGGGGCCTCCATGTGGTGAGTAATGTAAAATCAGTCCTGGATCTTCTTAGTTATTTCACTCCTGCAGGCTATTTGTCTTTATTTATTTTTTCACTATTTTTAGATTGTCCAAAATTTCAACTGATGTTAGAGTGAGAGAAAAATAGAGGAGGCATAAATGTGAAATGAAGGGAAATAAACAGGAGTGATGTGTGAGAATGCAAAAACAAAATGAGCTTTGGGAAACAGCCAACGTTGAGGAAAACCTTTGACTTTCTACTGATATGAGAACAAACGGATGAATAAATACACTTACATATCATAAAGTACAAAAGTAAAAAAAAAAACTTTTGGTACTTACGTTTTGAGTGTGGAGCCAACCATGTTGTTGCCAATAGTCACATTTATTGTTGGCCAATTTGGTTTCCTGTCGTACTGTGGTTTCCTTATGAACTGCCCATGATAGACATGTGGGCCCTGGAGAGGACTTTAACCTGCACTCTTCGGTGATTGTCGGCGACTGCGGAAATTTTATAATCTGTCTCATGTGTTTCTTTCTATCCAAACCTTGTAAAACTGGATAGACAGAAATAGCTGGATCTTTCTGTTGGTGTTAACTGCCATAACTGGGATGCCATGAAACTGCTCAACCATTACACAAAATCAGTAAATCAGTACTGACCTACTGTGAGCTAGTCAATCCGATCAGTTAATGACAGCAATTAATCTTACTACCCACCAAGAAGTCTGAGGCTCTCAAACAAGACAGGTGGGGACCACATGGAAAACTAAGGACCAGGTACTATGATGCAGAGCTCTTTGGCAACAATAAGGTTGTTCAGTTTTGCATGTTAGGCAATAACAACTTGCTTTCCAACCCAAGCCATACTAGCTCAGACATAAACCATACCCAGTGGGTCTAATATAGCTTTAATCTCCCAGAGGGCGATTTAATAAGTAATAGTTAGTTGTGCAATGGCAAGCCTATCCTATCTGTCAATACTGTCAAGATACCTCTTTAGGAGCTGATGGTGTGCTCCTTTAATATACCTGGGATGCTTAAACTGTTTGCAACCTCGGCATCAAATTCGAATGCCAACTTTATAAAGAATTGGGGGTATTAGTTGAGGCCGGTGAGTACCCACCTCAAATAATTACCACAATCCTTGTCAAGGTGAACCCTTAAAGTCACTAAACTAACCTGAGCTCAGCCCTCTGGTAGCTATGGAACAGAGCAGACAGGCTTAACTTAGAGGCAATGTGTAAATTATGTGTGCAGTATTCAAACAGTAATTAAGTCAAAAACAACACTAAAAAAATGCCAACTGCAGTCATCTGGTTGCACATGACCGGGTCAAGGGTAAGCTTTAAGTTTGAAAGTGATGGAGCACGGATGTGATACAAGGACCGAGTTTGTCCCAGTCAAAAAGTTACCTTCGCACATAGAAACTTTTATGGACCAAAACGGCTTCAGCAGGGCAAGTCAGCAGGCTGTGGCTGAAGCTGTACTCAACATCAACGGGAAGCCGAAGTCCATAGTTTTTGTGAAAACTTTGACTAAGGAGGGAAAGTGAAGAGTGGGAAAAGTTCATGTTTTGCATTCAAATAGCTCTTGAGGTCGATGAGATACTGGTGGCAGCTTGGTTCAGTGACTCTTTTTGCCTTTGCACATACAATCATTTCTAGAGTTGGGATTTCCTCAGTGGGAAAAAGCTGCAGGCTGTAGTTGCAGAGGATTGGACATCAGCCAATGCTGGTCGACAGTGGTACCACTGAATCGCTGCTGCGGAGGAGAACACATCAGGATTGCAGCAAACTCACCCCAGCGGTGATGCACCCACTGTGGATCAGCTTGGCAGGTTGTTTCCAGTGCCACGCTGGTTCTCAGGGTAAAAAGATAGCAAAACGTTTCTTAGTCCCAGGCTTCAGCAAACCTTAGAGTACTCTTTGACACCAGCCAAGTGTCCAGAACCACAAGGATAGCACTTGCTGATCAATACTCACTTCAGCAGAAGGGTCCAGGGTATGGTAATTTGGAACTGGTGAGCTGAAAATGCAGAAAAAGGCATCTAGAATCTTGTTATCCCTATAGCCCAAACAGGAGGCCAGCGTTATGAACCTTGGAATCTGCTTCTTTGTTCTGGGTACATGAGATAGAGCAAGTTCAGCCTACAATGCTGCTCTATGGTCCCAGATGCAAGACCCAGTCCTCTTCTGTTCTTTCACAAACTCAGAGGTGATCTGGGGAGAGTACTGTGGATGTCATATTTATGACTGGCACCAACCTGCGGTTGGGTCAACTCCTAGGCACTTCCTAAAGAAAGGGGTAGTAGTTCCCAGGGGTGACCCTACCCAGTTTTGTTATAAGGAACAAAGGTCCCTAATCAGAAATAGAAAAATGTACCACATAGGGAATATATTTAATGCATAGGAGCTGTCCAATCAACTTTTAAAATGTCATTTTATTAATTCATGAAATAAAAAATAATCTGTACGGTTAGTTACCCCCACCGGGTGCATTTATACAGGTATAAAAAAACACACACACAGGCAAAAAAAGTGACTGACAAAAAATACACAACTCTGTAAAACAGATCACTCCTTCTCTGTGTAGTGTGCAGATACAGCGAAGCAAAGGCAGGCCTTGAATTCACGATATGTCCAGGGCTGAATTTATTTATCGGGTATCGATCACGCTTACTTGAACCAGTGATTCGTACTGGTTTTTTCACATTCACAGCAAATTACTTTCATATAGATTTCCGATAGATTTCAGATAGATATCAACCATGTGGGAACTTAATTGGTGAAGGGGAGAACACTCTACTGGAATATCCCTGCAAGTCTGTATTGGCCGATGTGACGCCTTAGCATACTGTCAATGTATGATACATAAGAATTTTCCTACGGTTCTCATATTGATTTATTTTCTTGTCATATTGGTTTATGTATCCAGGCAAACACTGTATTGTCCTGGGGCTGATCCCTAGATTTGAGTGGTATGAAACGTTGTCGACCTAATCACTCTAACCAGCCTGATTATGAAGAATGAATTAATGGGTGGAGCAACGTTATGTTTTATGGAGTTGTGACTTTAATTCTTTTGTCTGCATGTGTGTTTTTGATACCTTTGAAAGTTCACCCCATAAGGGTAACTACCGCTCCATATTTCTTTTTATTTTATGTATTATTAAGATGATGTTTTAAAAGTTGATTGGATGGTTTTTGGGCATTAATTATATTTCCCTTGCATTATATTTTTTTATTTCTGTTTAGGGACCTTTGTTCACTATAACATAATACTACCCTTGGTCCTTACACTTGGTCCTTACACATCCTTCGGTTTTCATTTGTCTGCAAAACAACCTACCTACAACCTACCTATTTTTGTAGCACTTCCTTTCTGGTCTACTACAAACAATCCCACAGTGCCCTTTCTCCCTAAACCCAACATGGCAGAACATTTCTTCCCCTGCTCAGAGGTACCTGTGCCAACCCAGAGGTGTGGCTATGGAAATGGCCAACCCTTCCCCTGTGGTTCTGAGGCAGCTCCCTCTCCTGCAGGGATTGGGACCAGCCTGACTAGAGGACCAATCCAGGGGGTTCTGGCCTAGGTGTGATCTACATCTACCTTAGATAGGGTAGGTCGACCTTTAAGTCCACCAAGTGCCTGTGCACATTTTCCAAGCTATCCTGTCAAGGAGTGGAGAATGCCTACCCAAACTCAAACCACCTTTCTTTGTAATGGGATAAATTCACGGCTCACTACCAGGCAGCAATCAGCAGCCAGGTGACAGTTGGAATACTTACAGAGAGGCCTTAGATGCTTTAGTACAACTATTTAAAAGAGTGTTTGAAATTGGTTTTTGCTGTTAGGAAACCAAAATCAGCATTAAAATGTGTAATAATGTATCCCAGTGAAGGAGCTAGAATTGCCACAATGAAAATAGCCTTTAGGCTGTTTCACCTTAAGGACATGTGGGACAGTAAACTTTTATATGTCCTAATTTTAAATACCATGCATTATGTCTTTATGGGCACTAAGCCCTACCTTAGGGATGACTGATTAGTATTTCAAATGAAGGTTTAGACCTGTCCAAAGGGTATTCTTTTATAGGTAGAATTGACAATTCCAAAACTGTTTTGCCAGGGCTAGGCCTGGTGTCGGGACTGCTGTAACACTGCAATGGGCAGCACAATAAGTGCTGCAGTACTCTGGAGACATTTAACTGACTGGCTCTGGATACATTTTGTGTACCATATACTAGGGACTTAAAGGTAAGTAAAATATGCAAATTAGGGGTATGCCAATATCATCATGTTGAAAGAGGTAACACAGGCACTTTATTCCACTGGTTAGCCAGGCTAAAGTGCACAGAGTTCTGTAGCCAGCGAAAACAGCCAATGCAACAATCTAGGGGAATACCATGCAAAGGATGGGTATCCACATGTAGTCTTAGATGTGAAAATAATACTTTGCTCTGAATTATAGTTGTTAAATGACAGGACTGCTAATCTTGTGTGTAATGTTTTTCTTTACATCAAGGTGATCCCAGGACGAGTGAGCAACCAGGCCTCACAGCCTTCCATACACTTTTCATGCGAGAACACAACCGTGTGGCCAGGGAGCTACGGAGGATGAACCCGCGATGGACAGGAGAAACGCTCTACCAGGAAGCCAGAAAAGTTGTAGGAGGCATTCTCCAGGTATTCCAAAAAGTACATTTATATGACTACATTTGAAACCGTTAAATGTGTGTTGTTGAGACCAAAAACAATCACCTAAGCAGAAGTAGCACGTATGATGTGCCTGAAAGTAGCAGAAAACTTCTGATTGAAAACCATGGCCTGACTATGCCTAATAGTAGTGCATGGCAGTTTTATGCACCCGCATTGCCAGTCCCCACCAGAGAAGGATTTTATGATACTTTGTATAGTCCAGATACTGACCACAATGTTAGCTGCACCATCTTTAGTGTCAACCCCAGCAGATATATTTCACAGTACGATTTGACAACATTTACTTCTGCAAGAGGTGTAAGGGAGAAGTATGGAAGTGTCTTATGTATTAACTGGTGCATTTGTAGTGTGGTATCCTGGATGAAGTTATTCATAATTGCACAAAAGCAGGACTGACCAACACGGAAAGCATGGCACATCCACCTTTAAAGCCTGTTGAAGTGTAGTTTTCTTGTTGGACAGTCCTATTTGTGACTGAGTCAAAGAGCGAATTAAATCCTTTTCAAGCGGGGTGGAAGCCTCCTCGTACAAACACAAGTGCAACAATGGGAAGAATCTAGTATTGAGTACATTGTACTGGGTAACAATGTTAGTGAAACAGTGCAGGGTAAACTCTACACACACTGAAGCAGTCGGAGTACATTGTAACACAGAGTGATCTATTCCTGGTGAAACTATACTATAGTTTACACAAGTGAGAGAGATCTACTACTGGTGATACTGTATTGACTGTCTAATTCCCAGACTTATCTGTCTAACAGTGAGAGTGGTTCTGTGCTTTACATACCATCCTGGATTGTGTAGCAGTGAAAGTAATCTTGTGCTCGTGATACTGTATTAAGTAACACTGAGAGGCATTATATGCTGTTGATACTGTACTGTGGAACAGCTGTTGATGCTGCACCCTATATCAGTGAAAGGTCCTGTGCTAGTTACACTATACTATGTAACAATGAGAGTGAACCTGTGCTGGTGATATTACACCGTGTAACAATGTTACTGAACCTATACTGGTGATCCTACACTGTGTAACAATGAGAGTGAAACTGTGATAGTGAGAATATAGTGTATAACAATGAGAGTGAACCTGTGCTGGTGTTACAATACTGTGTAACAATGAGAGTGAACCTGTGCTGGTGATACTATACCGTGTAACAATGTTACTGAACCTATACTGGTGATACTACACTGTGTAACAATGAGAGTGAAACTGTGATAGTGAGAATATAGTGTATAACAATGAGAGTGAACCTGTGTTGGTAATACAATACTGTGTAACAATGAGAGTGAACCTGTGATGGTGATACAATACTGTGTACCAAAGAGAGTAAGCCTGTGCTGGTGACACTATCCTGTGCAATAGGGAGAGTGATTCTGTTATGGTGGCACTATGCTGTGTAACATTGTGAGTGCACAAAGCATGCCAGACCACGAGACCACAAAAGTTGATTCTCAATTAGCTTGTCCTCATTGGACAGCAGCGGCTATCAATAACCTAGGCACCCTGACTCTGGACCACAGGCCTAAAGGGTCCAGTTATAGCTACCCGAATGCATAAACTACCACAGCATCTTTCTATTTTTATGCAGACAAAGATCACCAGACCCAGCTAGTATTTCCATGTGTATATTTCTGCAATACTGTAGGCACAATACAGTCTCAGATTGGGTAAAAGCCTCGCATCCCCTATTGGCTGTTTGTTTTTTTAAATTTAAAATATCCTTGTAATGTTTGTTTTCTTCCAGAAAATCACCTACAAAGATTACATCCCCCTTTTGATGGGCAATGAAGCAGCTGCACGAATTATTGGTACCTACCGGGGATACAACGAGTCGGTGGACCCACGAGTGGCAAACGTGTTCTCCCTCGCCTTCCGCTTTGCCCATGCCTCCATCCAGCCCACGATCTACCGCCTGGAGGATGGGTACCGCCCGCTGACTCGGGCAGCTTCTGAAGTTCCACTCCACATGACTTTCTTCAACAGCTGGAGGATCGTGAGGGAAGGTAAGATAGTACCCCATCCTTCTTGCCAAAACAGCACGTGCAACTCCTCCACATGCACAGCATACTGTAAGGAGGTAAAGGACAGAGGGTTGCACAGAAAATCTACTTGAAGGCTGCCCATCATGTGTCCATGGAGAGTCATGAACAGACTGTGATGTGTTATTTTGCTGGGGCTACACCTATCAATTATAAGTCATTACCAACCTAGTAATGTTTTCAAAATAGGGAAGCGGAGGCACAGCACTGTGTAACTGAGGCTGCTAAAGAAAAACAGCCACAGAGATAACAGGTGTGATACAGCATCTAGTAGGGTGGGAAGGCAACTCTTAGAGACTCATTTTACATGGACACTCCCTGTTACAATAGTCTTCAATGAGGGGTGGTCATCTCTGAATATGATCTTACAAACACAATCAGCCAAATGTACAGGACAGTGGCAATGAAGGCTCTATCCAGTTGCCGTAAGGGCTTAGCTGCTCAATTTAGAGCTCAGTTTACGGCATATCAACTTCCATCCCCACCACCGAGCCAGTCAAGCTAACTCCGTCAAAAATGGTCATAGCTCAGCGCCCTTTTTGACAGATCAGATACACCACTAAGTGTTGCAGAGCCATCATCATGAAGGATTGCTCTTTAAAAGGCTAGTGAACTATCATGAAAAGATAATTAAACTATTGAAAACATTCATAGAAATTCACCTGAATGTTAGGGAGACAACGTGTCTAGGCACTGACTACTTGCCTTACTTTTGTGGGGTACATTTCCAGAATCCATATCAAAATACCACCATCCTAGAAAGGTATTGATGCAAAGTCCACCAGTCATTTACACCCAAAAATGCCTCATCCTGATAGAATGTCAAAATATTGGGTATTATGTTATGAATATGAATTACTAACATATTGTAATATTTCGTAAAGGTGAGCATATATATGGAAGAGTAGATTTACTATTTGTTTTTTAACTGAGTTTTTCATACTTAAGGAAGACATCAAAATCTAGTCACAGCTCAACAGGTGATCTGCAATATAGAAGGTTTAACAGACATTTCTTGCGTGCAACCAAGGGTTCAGTCAATACATCAGAGATGTTACGTAACTGCGTTACTCATAAGCGCTCCCTATTATTTAGGATTCTCAACGTGTTGTCTAACAACATTATCATTGCTAAGCGGACCCAAGTCTTCATGCAAATTTTCCCATGTTTCTAAGTTTTCTCCCACCAGGATGTCTGTGCTTACTGCAATCATGCATATTTTTCTCACTAATGACTACTCACTAACATGCTTCTGCCACTCTTCAAATCTCAGTCCCCCAGCCTGTTTCCGAAGGATCACTATTCGCATTTCAGTAAAAACTTAATCCTAGAGTCATCGCGCAGAACTGCATGTGCAATATTCTTGGTTGTGGGTGTGGGTGTAGGCCCAGAATGCAGTGTTTAAGTTTTAATTTAACTAGTTAACCATGAGTCCTCTAAAGAGCTGGACTACCCCATTCCAAAGTATCTATATCAGTTTTCATGTCCAAGTCACGTGGAGTAGGTCTGTGCGTTGAAATAGGTTCTATGCAGGTATCTAATGTGGGTTGCAGTGTAGTTCCTATTATCCCAATAGGCTCTGCGCATTGGAATAATACCTCCAGTAGTAAAGGCCTAGACCAGACGTTAACTAGGTCTACTACTGTCGATATTAGACTTAAAGTTTTGGGTTTGCCAGCTAGCTCAGAGTTCACTAGAAACTTTCTCGAATGTTCAGGCAGGACTTAACTTCCCTGATTAGACAAGAAGGGATTTAGTTTCTGACAACCATAGAACATGACAACTTTGCTCTCCCCTAATCAAGAGTATATCTCGAGAGTCGTGTGAACAAAAGGCAATTTATTTTACTCAGTCAGTACGTGCATTCTTAGTCTCATCAGATTGTAGAGAAAAGGAAGAGACGGGCGTGTTCAATAAAAAGGTGTTATTTATTGATCAGTCTCTTTTCTCATACAAGAGAAATGGATCGATATTATTGCAATACTTATAGTTAAGTAAAGTGCATACATTAAAAGCAATAGTATAAAATAATACTGTAAAAACATTGATATGGTTTCTAAGCCATAAGATGTTTTAAAATGAATAAAATATATTTATACACATATACATTTGACTAAACGTACTCAACTGGTGTTTCTAAATACGCCTACCCCGTGTACCTGACCTAAGCCTAATACGTGGGCGGGAATAGAAAGTTACAGTTTAAGTTAAGTTTGTTTTTGCCAAGTGAATAACTAAGGAATTCTCTGTGAGGGGTTATTCAGTTCTGTACCTGGAAGTTAGGATGAATGAGGGATGGTATCTCTCGTCTCTGGTCTCGATATTCCAGGCTGCCTGCGAGGGCTACCCAGAAACGCCGGTGCTGGATTTCTCGGCAGGAGAAAGCAGCTTCTCTCAGCGCGTCAGGAAGGGGGGGCTGCGCCAGCGGGGTCTGCTCTGCTCTGGGCTTCGGCAAGTATGGCTGCTCCGTCTCGTCACCACCGCGTGTGTTTGCATAGGGCAATATCGGTAATATTTATACCTTTATGGTGCCGAGATTGACGTAAGGATGGACATAGATACGTCAATAAGGATGTCATACGACTTGCTCGTTAGCACATTCTTTTGCTGAAGCTCTCGGTGAAATCAAAACAATGGCCGCAGGGTTTTGCCCAGGTTGTCATAGGTTTGATTTGTTATGAGAACTCCGTATGCCTTATCAGGGGCTGGAGGAATATCGCTTGTCTAATTAGATCGCAAGTGTTATGACCTAATCAGATAACACGTTCCTGTGCCGTAGTGTGACTGCGTCAGATAACGGTATCTGCATCATGGGGGTTTTCTGCCTCATGGGCTGACTGCTAGTTAACTTGTTGGTTTGTTTAACCAGAATAGGGTCAGGAATAGGGGGATCGATTCAGAACCTATAGAAATACATCACAGGGTGAGCCTGAACCATGGTTTTCTGGATACTATACGAAAATAACCAAACACCCTAAACCACTGGCGGTCAGTTTGTAGACCCTGTCCCATTTAACCCTTATCTGTAGATCCTGATTTGGTCAGTTAGGATATACCACCCTGTAATGTGTGAAAAGGGGACAACCATTCAGTCTCAGTGTCAGTAAGGGCTTTAGGGTGCTAGATTCTGGTGATTATCTGGAAATCACCTCCAATTTGGTGGGTGTGGTTTTTGACAATCTTGAGTAGAATCGGAAATGACCCAACTGCACCCCCTACAGTAGTCAAGCTTCTTCAAAAATGAATACCACTACACCGTTATACAAGTCCCCCTTCATGTCACACTCACCTTTGGTCCTGAACACTGCCCTTACCGCCATGTAGAGCTTGCAGAACTCTAGAGACCTCCATAATGGGACTAGGTGAGAACGCAGTGTTTTCTTAATTACTAATCAGGACAACCCGTCCCAAATGTTTGAAAAGAGTCTGACCACTAGATCTCCTGCCAATAGGGGAGTAAAACTGATATTTAAGGGGTCTGTCTCTGTGATGTTTGTCTAATAACCTGTTTTGTCTTCCCTGTATTTCTGTTAGTGATTCGGGAAGTTGCTAAATGGGAAGCTAAACAATAACTGTCCATCATGCTTGTTTAAGCTCTGACTCTCATATGGCAGGTTTAGGGTAGCCAGTTTGATTATGGGGCACTTTCACAGCCAGAGCATAGAAGGAATATTACTATTCAGCTCTTGGAATATTTTCGTGGGGGAACAGAGTAAAACTTCTTGAAATACACACGGAGAGGTAGATAGTACCACCATCTTCACCAAGGTAACCCTACTCAAAAAAGATGGGGAATTATGACCAGAATGCCACTGAGTTTCGAGTCTCTGGATTTACTCAGCCTTTGTTTGCTTCAATGCAGCATTCCTGGTCTTGCGATAATGTGATGCCTAGGTATTTAAAAGAAGGGTTCTGCAACAGGAGACCCAGTTAATGGTAAACTAACCTTCTTCTGTGTGCCCAGTGTCCAGAGTACATAATTTAGTCTTATGCCAACTGGTATGCACGCCAGTCGTGTTGCTGAATATATAATGTATATGAAGCTTCACTGCTAGATATTTCAAGAAAATCAATACATTGTCAACATATTGTGGCTAATGTGTAGGGGGTCTCTTACACAATCCTCCACTGCCCCAACTTACTTCCCATACGCTAACAGTTCCATTACAGGTTCCAAAAGAAAAGGTGATAAAAGACACCCTTGGTGTGTACCTTGCTCCAATGTCAACTCTCAAAGGCAATCCAGTCCATTTGGGACAATGTTAGTGGTTTTGTATGTAGTAATTATATCCATTTGAAAACAGTGGGGATGAATTTGTTTCCCCCAGTACCCAAAACAAAACACAAAGTCCCAACCCACCGTATCAAACACCTTCTCTACATCTAGAGAAGCTATGGAGTAGTCATTTTTGGACATGTGTAGAAAGCATTGTACATTTGCTAAATTATGTAAATGATGGCTACTGGTTCAGCTGTGAATGAACCCTCACTGTTCCAGATGTAGCAGTTCTGCATTCACACCCCACATCTGCCTCCCAATGGTCCCACTCAGAATTTTTGTTATTATCGACAGAGGTATATGTGACCTATAATGCAATGGTCTTTCCAAGGCTTCTGGGCCATGACAATGGAGGCTGCTCATTTCCAGAGTTTTGACAATTACCTCTAATAGTATGTCCAATAACAGTCTGATGTACGACTGATAAAACTCTACTAGGGGTCCATCTGTACCCAGAGTCTACCCAGGTTTCATTCTCGCCAGTGTAGGTTTTAGCTAATGATGGAACATCAACTTTATTCCTCTTTGAATAATTTGGAACTCTCTGTAATGATCAGGATAAGGACTGGTCACTTTTTTTTTTTTTTTCATAACCAATTTTTATTATGAGTTCAAGCAAAGCTCAACACAGCCCTCCACAGTCAGGAGGAGACTGTCAACGACAGATAGAAAGAGACACATCATTAGCACAGCATCGAACCCAGCGTTATACAATGAATGACAACGAACTACCCCACCCACCCAACCCCAAAAACACCAACCAGCCCCGCCCACAGCTACCCACCCCTTATCCCACCCTAACCCAGTGCACGTGATCACAGTTCAGCAACATGAGATAGCCTGCAAAGGTGGAGCCGGCCAGCAGCCTAGAGTGCGGGATCCACATCCAGCTGTAATGCATCAGCAATGTCCATGGGGGGGTCAAGGAGCAGGCCCCGGTAATCCGCCCACCGTTTCCAGATTTTGTAGTGTTTGCGAGAACATCCCCGGGCTTCAAAAACAGGCTGCTCTAGTCCCATGAGGAAGTCCAGGCCCGCCCTCCAAGCCCCGATTGGGGGGGCGCGCTCGCTCTTCCAGGCCTGTGCCAGGTCTCTCTTTGCCACCACCAGCCCCAGCAACAGCAAATGGCGTTTGTAAATATTGCCCCCAACGTTCTCCAGAACATGAAGAAGGCCCAACCTGGGGGTACGGGGTAGGTCCCAACCCAACACCTCTGACAGGCAGTCCCAAACCCCAGCCCAGAATCTAGTCAGTCTCTCACAGGACCATACCGTATGAAACAGGGTGCCCTCTTCAGAACCACACCTCAGGCATTCCGGAGTTGCAACAAGGCCCGCCCGCCATAGGCGGTGTCTAGTATAATAAGCCCGGTGGAGGTATTTGAACTGGATGAAGCGAAGGCGGATGGCTATAGCAGCACCACGGGGAGATTCCAAGGCCTCACGCCAGTCGTCATCATCCAATGGACCAACATCACCCTCCCAAGAGGCCCTCAGCGCCGCAAGGGAAGGGGAACAGTGAGTGACCAGAGAGCAATATATCTGCGAGACCTTCTTGTCACCCAGGTCTCCCATAAACAGTTTAGCCTCAATAGGACTAAAGTCAGGGAGTTGTTCCAGGCCCACCAGGCTAGGAGTAAGAGCGTGGCGAAATTGAAGGTAGCGGAAAAACTGGGTCTTGGGCATGCTAAATTCGGAGCTAAGATCCCGAAAGGACTTTAGGGTAGTACCCGAGAGGACATGACCTAGGGACGAGATCCCGATCGCATCCCAGCCGTCAAATCCGGACAGAGACGCCAGTGCCGGCAACAGGCCATTGCGCCACAACGGGGTTTCAGCTGTAAGCCGACCCCACCAGCCCACCCGGTGCAGGGCCCGCCGCCAGACAGCGAAGACCACTTGGGTGACTTGCGGAAGCTGTCGCCTTCGCCTAGCCGAGTACAGCAGGGTGTGAAGGGAAGCGCCACCCATCAGTGAATGCTCAAGGGCATAAGCCGGATCACTACGGTCCCCATACCACCACTCGTTAAGCACAAGGAGATGGGAGGCCTGATAGTAAGACAAAATATCCGCGGCCGCCAAACCGCCACAGTAGGTAGAGAGGAAGCATGTGCGCAGCGCTACCCTGGCGGCACCGCCAGCCCACAGAAACCGGCTCAGCACAGAATTAACAGTACGGAACCACTGCGGGTCAACCTGGAAGGGATGATTCTGCAGTTGATATAATAGACGGGGCAAAGCCACCATCTTGAAGATGGCCGACCGGCCGTAGATATTAAGAGGCATGCGCGTCCATGTCTTGATGTCCAGTTGGACCCGATCCCATACCGGCAGGATGTTCCGGTCCCATGCCACTGCAGGCGAGGCAGAGAGGAAGACACCCAGGTACTTCACACCCTCCACAGCCACCTGAAGGGATGCAGCCCAAGGGCAGGCCACTGCCGCACCCCCCAGCACCCACAGGGTCGATTTGCGCGGGTTAAGGAAGAGCCCCGATGCCCGACCAAATTCCTGCATCAATTCCAGGACACGAGGACCCGTACGCTGCAGGTCAGTCATGAAAAATAGCACATCATCCGCATATAGAGCTATGCGGTCTGAATGATCCGCACCCCAGACGAAGCCACGGTAGAGCTCATTGCGGCGCACCCTGGCGGCCAGCGGCTCCATGGCCAGCGCGAAAAGGTAAGGGGAGAGCGGACACCCCTGACGTGTGCCTCTAGACACTGGAAAACGAGCCGACGCCGTCCCCGAGATACGCACCGAGGCCGTGATCTCAGTGTAGAGCAGCCTGACATATGAGAGGAAGATCGGGCCAAGGTTCAGCAGCGGCAACAGAGCAAAAAGAAAGGTCCAGCTGACCGAATAGAAGGCACTATCAATATCAGCCAGCAGGAGCGCCGCCGGGTCCCCTGAAGACTCAATCGCTTGTATCGCGGCCTGCGCCCGTCGTATATTGTGTCTCGTCGCCCTGCGCGGCATAAAACCCGCCTGATCTGGATGGACAAGGGCTGAAATGTGTGGAAGTAAGCGGTTCGCCAGCGCTTTCGCCAGGAGCTTGGCCTCAAAGTTGATGAGGGATATGGGGCGATAGGAGTCATGACGATCAGGGGGCCTACCTGGCTTCAAAAACACCACTATTTCAGCATGACGCCAGTCCGGTGGGAGGCGGCCATGTTCTCGTGCCTGTTCCAGGGCCCGCAAGTAGTGCGGCCCGAGCTGCAGATGGAACTTCTTTTAAAATTCGCTGGGGAATCCGCTTGGCCCCGGTGCCTTGCCTACATTTAACTGACCCAGTGCGTCACCCAGCTCCTCAGCCGACAGGGGAAGGTCCAGGGCCTCGCGCACCTCATCAGAGACAGCAGGTGGGGGAACCGACGCAATATAATCCGCGATAATGGTAGGGGAGAGAGTCTCCCGAGAGGCATACTGGTGCCCATAGTAACGCGCAAAACTCGTTGCAAGAGTTGCCGGATCCGTGATCGCCACTCCTGCACCATCAACAAGGCCCGGCAGCGTAAGAGGCTGTAGGTTCTGTTGGCACAGCCTATGGAGCATGGTGCAAGACTTGTCGCCCCACTGGTATACCCTACTACGGGTGGCCAACCACGCCTGACGAGCCTCGTCCAACAGGATCGAGGAATAGGACTGTTGCGCCTGCAGGAGCAGCCGCAGTGCCATATCATCAGGCGCCTCGCTGTGCCGAGCCTCGAGCTCCTCCACCCGCTCAGCGGCCGCAGCAACGCCTCCCAGCCGAGTCCGGCGAGCAGACGCACACCAAGCAATATCTATGCCCCGCAGGGTGGGTTTCATAGCCTCCCAGACTGTCACCGCATCTATCCCTCCGGTAAGGTTGTCTTGCCAATAATGGGCGATCGCGCTACGCAGATGTTGGGAATAATCAGGGCGCTGCAGATGCCACGCGGACATTCGCCATCTGAAAGGGGAACGTGCTTTGCACAAGTCAATTTGTACTGCCACAGGGGAATGATCAGAGAGCCCGCGAGGCCGAATCGCTGCCCCCCTCACCCTGTCAAGGAAAGCCCTCGGGACAAACACACAATCCAAACGCGAAAGGGAGCCATGAACAGCCGAGACAAAGGTGTACTCTCGCCGCTCCGCATGCAGATGTCTCCACACATCCACCCAGCCCAGACCATCAACCATAGCCCCCAACCGTGTAGGGGAAGACACAAGTGCCACACCAGGCCTCCTCTGCCGGTCCAAAGCCACATCCATCACATCATTACAGTCTCCGCCAACCACAGCCATGGAGTGGGGGAACTCAGCCCATAAGGCAAACAAACGTTCAGCTAAGGCCCATTGCAAGGGGGGGGGGCATACACACAGCCAAGCACAACCGGCTCCACACCGACCTTCCCCTGGATAAAGACAAAACGTCCCTGGGGGTCGAGCCACTGACGCTCATGTACATATGCCAGCCGTCTATGAATAAGAATGGCCACACCCCTGGAGCCCCTGGTAAATCCGGCATGGAACACTTGATGGAAGCCAAAGCGCTGCAAACTCAGGGCCTTCGTACCCAGCATGTGCGTCTCTTGAAGAAGGAGCACATCTGCCAAGTCCCTCTTAGCCCAGCGAAGCACCGCTCCCCGTTTAATCTTGTCCAATAGTCCCCGTACATTCCAGCTAAGAACACGCATAAGAGCGCCATTGGGCGCCAAGTGTGGGACATCAACCATGATCACAATGATCCCATCCCCACACTCCCCTGTGGAAAAGTAAATTTTGCCATGTTCTGTGTCCCTACGTGTCATCCATCATATGTTATGTGTGCATGATTAAATATGCATATGTATTCCCCATGTTCGATTCAAGACGCAATTATAGTTGTGTCCACCTCTAGTATGCCAGTTTCTAGTCCTCGTGAATACTACGAATATCAGGCCTATGTAAAGCTACGTTGCCACGTTTCTCAGTGTGCACGTTATTTTGTAAAGTCCCCGTTTCTAGGCCTCAAAAGGGCCTGGACACCAGATTCAGCTCCTGTCTCCTGAAGCCTCGCTGAGGAGCGATACAGCCCCCACCTGTATCCTCGACCCTTCACTTACTTCCTGCCTCGCAGTGCCCGGTTCAGCTGGCTCTGCCTCTGAGTCTGCCAAATGTATGTTATAGTTCCAGTTATCAGTTCAGTCCTCCTTCTCTGCATTCCTAAGCTACTGAACCTCATCAATAGTTTCCGTCATTGTCTAGCCTTCACGTCTCCACGTTAGAGAAATACTGCCTTTAATGGTCATTTAATATTCTTCATCACGCACTACATGTAGAATAATGCATGGTCCAGTCTTAGAATCAAGTTAGCCTTTCCCCTCCTAACTTATAGTTTATATCAACATGTTCTCTAAACATCAGATACTAGATACTGTTTAGGTACATGTCGCCCTGACTCTCCAGACTTCAGTCTCTGCTCCTAGCACAGAGTTCATAGCCCCCAGCTTCTCCTAGTGATACGTCATTGCCAGTTTGCGCGCACCACCAGGTTAGAGGTCCCGGCTCCTCAGGTAGCCCCCTCCATGGTTTCCGCCCCATTCATGACATATTCTGTTACGTTTGCATCACATGTCTATGTATACGCCCTGTTACACCCACTTTCACCTTTATCTTTCGCGACTGCTACGCGTCACGCCTTCTGCTCCGCCCACTGCTACGCCTACTGCAATGTAATGCTATGTGTTTGCGTTATGTATATATGCTCATGTACTGTTATTAAAAGTTACTCTTTGTCCTTATCCTTTTCCTGCCCCAGGCAAGCGCTTGCCATCCTATTCCTGTGCAGGTTGTCCTGTTCCTGTCCTTTATGCTGTAATAAACCTGCAAACTCCTACTACCTCGAATCTTGACTCTTATTTTATTGAGCTATCTGTTATTCATTTATATATTCAAAAATAGGGTATTATTTATTTATTTACCACACCCCGACCCCCGGCCCATGCCCCAGACCCCACAGTTGCAAAATACACAGAGACCACGTGCCCCCCCAGAACCAGAACCCCAAACCCCACAAACCCCGAAGCCCCAAACCCCACTACCCCTCCAATCCCGACCCAACCCACAAGCAACCAAACACCCCAGCTCCCCCCACCCCCACCCCCATACCTCAAGGAACAATGAAGTATCTGTCGCGGTATACGGTACTTCAGGCCCAAAACACAGCGCCCAAAGCCAGCCATACCAATGGATCCCAACTAGTCCCCCCCCGAACTAATCAGACGCACTCCCAGAACCACCTCCCAGGTCCAACAGGAGGAGGCAGCCCAAAGTACGCGCCCCGAACCCCATCAAACATACAGCAGAGTCATAAGCAAAGCACCACAAGAATGTTACAGACCATGACGGCCCCGGCATTTGCCAAGAAGAGGTCAATACTGCACCAGCCGATGTATGTCCCACCGACCACCGCTCAGCCTCTGCCAGATAGTGTCACATATAGAAGGCAACCAGCAGACAGTCCCCATGACGGGCGATCAGGAGCCTCCACTAGATTGATCCGTATCAGGCTGTGTGTCCCCCAAAAGGGGGTCCCGGGACAGGGACCTCCGCCGGGAGCGAGACTTGCGATGACGTTTCCCTTTGCCAGGCGGGTTGCTCCTGTCCTGAGACGAGCCACGCGACGATCCAGAGTGCAGCCCCGGTTGGACGTGAGGGCGGATTCTGACTGTCTCATCGGTCCAGTTGAAGACGGCCTCTGGCGTATCAAAGAAGAGGGTCTTGGAGTTGAAGATCACCCGGAGGTTGGCCGGGTAGAGCAGCGAGTATTGAATTTTCAGGCCACGCAGCTTGGCCTTGGCATCTAGGAAGGAGTGCCTCTGTTGGTGGACCAGTTTGGTATAGTCCGGGAATATCATTATTTTATGATTGTCATACAGCAGGGTGTCCTTCAGCCGCGCTTCCCGGAGAATGACGTCCCTGTCGTGGAAGTTGAGGAGCCTGGCGATGATCGGGCGAGGCCGTTCCCCGGCCGGCGGTTTCTGTGTCAGGGCGCGGTGGGCACGTTCCACTATGAAGCATCGCGACAGGGAGTCCGGTGGTAGCCAGCTCTCCAGCCACCGGGTCAGAAAAGCGTCCATAGGCCCATTCTCGCAGTCTTCCGGAAAGCCAACGAAGCGCAGGTTGTTCCGCCTCGCCCGCCCCTCGGCATCCTCCACACGATGCGCCAGGCCCCGTTGGATCTGTTCCATGTCGGCAATCTTCTTCTTAAGGACACCAACATCTCCCTCCACTGCCGTGACCCTGGTCTCAGTTTCAGTAATGCGGGCGACTGCATTGCGAAGATCTTGGCGCAGCAGCATCACATCAGCCCCCACCGCACCAATTTTCGCATCCAGCATGTCGCGGGACTGTGTAATGGCCGACATCAACGCCACGTTGTCTGGGCCAGCAGGAGGACCCCCACCAGCCGCCCCGGCTCCTCCACCATGGCCAGTGAACTTGTCAATGGGTCCTGTCTTAGTGGCGGCCGTGCCCCTCGTCATGGCGGCCGCTCAGACGGCAGAGCAGTGACACGCACCTGTATCAGGGCCGCTTCTCGCGATAGTCCACCAACCAGGCCCCGGCCGAGGCGTCCCGAACACAGCAGGCCGCTCGAGAGTCCCTCGCCACCGGCCCACAGATCGGGTATACCCCAGGCAATGCCGCCCCGCCAAGGCGTAGGAAGTCGTCTTCGCGCCCACCGGCACTCCTGGCGCGGCGCAGATATGGGCCTCTCCAGTGCAAGCCACAAGTTCACCAACCGCCGCCCCAGGTACCACAGGAGCAGGATAGGGCAATTATCTGGGCCAGGCGCCTGATTGACCCCTCCGGTCCCGGGGGGCCCCGCTGTGTCCACTCACCAGGGCAATGGATCCGGGCCAGTGACTCCGGGCGGGGACCACCAAACTAGAGGTCCCGGCTTCACCAAGGCCAGGTAGGCCGCAGACCTTCCGACACCCCCTCCAGTCGCAGGCCCCACAGCGAATATGGTGAGGAAAGGCAGGGGATCCCTCCGTAGGTCGTCAGGAGCAGGCAGCCCCGGATCGTGGCCAGCACAGGCTGCAAAAATCAGGGTACCGGCTGCGCTCGGGCCACCAGGCCGCCCCTGCCGCTCCGGTCCCTTCTCCGCGTCCGCACCACCCGCAGGCACAGCCAAGCCCTGGGAGGAGAGGCACTGGTCAATGTTCAATGTCTGCGGTGTCCCCCTCCGGCACAGCTCCTCGCAACAGCCCCCACAGCGCTAGCGAACAAGAATGGAGGATGCAGCTCTCACCGGCAGCGGAGCGCCGCCGCCAGTCCCAGTGGAGGGTGACGCGCCCGCCAGCGGTGGGGGGGCGCCGCGCCCCCGGAAGCCAAAGGGTGCCGATGACCGCAGCAGCAGAGCGTCCAAGCACCAGCGTAGATGATCTCAGGCGGGGGTCGCCAAACTCGAGGCCCCGGCTCCGGCAAGGCCAGGTAGGCCGCAGCCCCTCCGAGGCCCCCCACCGGCCCAGGCCCCCACCGCCGGCAATGTAAGGATGGGCAGGGCACTCCGCTGAGGGCCGCCGACCGCAGGCAGCCCCGGAACGCGGCCAGGGAGCGGCAGCGTCGGCTCCGGGTCAGGTCCTCTGGTCAGGGTGCCAAAATTGAGGCCCCGGCTCGTTCGGCGGGCACCAGGCCGCTCGCTGCACTCACTTGCCCCACCGCCGCAGAAGGTCTCGGTGCATTGTCTCCGGCACCGGACGATTCCCGGTGCCTTCCGCCACGACCACCTCGGACACGGTACACCTATCGGGGTTCAGGGGCCAGGATAATTCCAGGATAAACGGCGGGCCGGCGGGAGCTCTTAGGCAGCTACGTCCGCCATGATCGGCCCGCTAAGCCACGCCGGACTGGTCACTTTTTGATTTCTCTTTGAACAACCAGTTAAACACCCTCTAATACCTTCCACCCCATACACATTGTCATTTGGAATGTTATGTATTAAAACCTGGCCATTTTGTGAAATAATCACTGCAGTTTAGATTGTCATCTTTCAGGTGTTCATGTAATTATAGCTTTTGTACTACTTCTTTCTCAAGGGTGGTGTCTTCCTCTTGGTATCTTTTATATCTACCTACAGATATTTGCTGACCCCATACATTTTCCTATACATGCTGTCCTCAGTAGTGCTTTCATTGTACTCTACTCTATTGCCCTGTTAGAGGCAGTTTTCCAATTGTAAAATATTCATCAAGTGTCTGAGCTGCGTCTTCATGGTAATTCACATCTTATATGGCCTCCACAGTTAACTTTCAGTTCGGCACTCTTGTGTTAACATTATACCAGGTGTGCATGAGGCAATGTGGAGAATGGCAAACAACGCTCTATACAGGTAATAGGAGTCAGAACAGTGATCTGCAATCAAAGACGTCACAAAGATATAAATTATTCTACTGTATCAACT